>NC_086197.1:66147140-66447973 GCF_035770615.1 Melospiza melodia melodia
CATTAGTTGAATGAGCATAAATAGACAAAAAACAAACTGCCCATGCAGTTCTTCAGAAGTTGAAAAGCAATCTAAAGACCTATTACTTCTTACTCATCACTTTATGAAGTAAAAATCACATTCTTCACTTTGTATATGGCCAATTCCCAACCCCAACATTGAAAAGATAAATGAAATGCCCCAACACAAGATATCTCATGGTATCTGCATTTATAGTCAAAGAAAAATCATACCAAAATCAGCCCCTTAAACACCATGAGAGAAGCAGAATTTGCCATTCACCTTTGCAAACTGTCAGTCAGCTGCTTCAGATGGAAGGGAGGCATTGAAATATCAAACCTCATTACTCAACCTTGGCTCTACAGCATATTAAGAAACCAAACACATCCTCCTGATAATTGTTCAGAGGAGAACTATTCCCAGTAATTATCTGCCCAATGTCAAAGTCCTGATTTACTGCTAACCTCCTCTGCTGTGTACAGTCTCTCACGCTTAAGCACCTTTGTTCCTAGAACTACCTGTTTTTGATTATGAGCAGAAGCAAGGATTTATTTTTCCAGTCTGCACCTGATTAAACTCAATCTGAAATAAACAGTGTACATAACTATGTTAGCAGAATGATAAGTAAATCTGTCTTCATTCTAGTCATGATACTCACCCTTTAAATCTGATAAGTAAATCTGTCTTCATTCTAGTCATGATACTCACCCTTTAAATCTCCATGACTTAGCAAGTCTTAAATCCAGTAGTTTTATACAGCTTTGCTGCTGCAGTACAGCAAAATCTGGAGTGGTTTTGGCTTGTGATGAATATTTTTTACCCCACACAGTCTTTTCCTTAGAACAGGAAGATGTGGCAGACAGAGACTAAACCAGAATTTTTATACTTCATTTGTAATTTCACTGGGATTTTTAGAATCATCCTTTACAAGTGTAGGCAGCAACAACATAGAGTTGGACCCCTTATATCCCTGTTACCTCATTGCAGCACTCCCTAATAACCTTCTTACCATAACATGGTCCCAGAGTAGGCAGCCCTGCACTGCCATCCAAGGAGAGCATTACAGCTGTAGGATGCATCCCTGAACACACAAGAACTGCTGGAAAAACAGGGCCTCTGAAAGTGCAAAGTGAGTTCAGTCTGGGCGGGCAATTGCTTCCTCACACACAGTCTCATGCAAAATATTTTCTCCCTGCAGGTTTCAAGAGGAGGTGCTGGTTTGTTGAGTTTAACAGTAAGTTGTGACTACAGGTAAAGGTGCTAGTTCAAGGCCTGAAGAACTTCTTAATAAAAATGCTCCCCCTTGAACTTCTTTGAGAGCTTGATCCACCCAAATATTTTCAGATAACAAGGTAAGCCTATTTTCTGAAGCCTAATAGGATTACTTGCTTGCAGTCAGCATCAGGACAACAACCTGTCTGGCAAAGGGCAAGTTAAGCAGAACAAAAGGATCCTTCTTTTCTTGGTTTTATTTGCCAGGATTGTATCCCATATTTCTTGCTTCTTTCCCAAATTTTGCTGAGTAATGAGCCAGGTCATTACTCATCAGGTCATTCTGCTTTAGCAGAAACCTGCATCTGCATGACCTCATTTTCAGCATCAGTAAGGACTAAAGGCTTCAGCGGTCACGCTCCCTGTGCATCTGGCCTTCAGGGTCTTGCTCATCACTGCTGCCTGGACAAAACTACTGACTGATTTTGACAAAAAATTTGCAAAAAACATAAAGGTCAAAAAATATATTTCTTAATTCTCAAGCGAATACGCAGCCACATGAAGACAGAGGCAAAGTAGACATATTTCTGAGAGGAAATGTGCAATATGAATTAAAAGTATCAGACGTTCATGATTCTATACATAAAATCAGACTGCTTATAAATTAGCAAAACCAAAAGCTTAATACAATTCAGGTGTTATCTTCCTAATAAAAAGGTTCACGGAATATTTTTATTCAGGTTTGATATTTGGAGATTTGGAGATTTTCAAGACCCTCTAGCCTTTTCACTCACAAAGACCAGGGTGCTGATTTTAGAAAACAGAGATTTCAGAACCTGACTTATTTACAGAGCTTTACCCATCCAAGCACTTATTCGGTATTTGGTATTTTTTCAGTTTCTCAAATGTTCAAAATTTTTTTGCTCTGCATTAAAGGGCTATCTTGGAATTTATATTATTGACACTGCTTACATTAAGACAAATTGTGGTTGAAGGGTTTAATGTTATCTTTAATCCTGAGTTGTGCCAGGTTTTTGCAGCAAATCTAAATGCTATTAATTTTCACCTTATGTTACATGACTGCTTTTCACATGGTTGTTAACAGCAGTCATTGACAGTGATAGTAATTTAATTGTGCTCAGAGATCACAGCTGTCATTTATTCTATCATCAGACATTTTCACACATCTTTCTTATTCCGCATGCTAGTGGTACCCAATCCTTGGTCTCTTAATCTCTTAAAAAGTCTCTCTGCCATGTGTTTATCATTTTGCCAATGAGGGTAGGAGCTCACTTATGGAACTGTTAGTTGAGGTTTCAACCTAATCCTTATCCAATTTTTAAGAGTCTGGAGAAGGCAGGGATTTGGGAGTAAATTATAGGCCAGATAAACTGCTTAGGTTTCTGGACTATGAAAGAGTAAGTCATCATGGAGCTGTGGGGATATAAAAATAGGTGGAAATTTTCAAATAAAATATAGCTGACAGTACACTGTTTTTTAAAAGAAAATCAAACATCTTGCAAAATTAAAAAAAATAATTATTTTCTCAAAAACCAGACTAGTTTAGGAATTAATTTTTAAATTTCAGTCAATCTATACTTAGTCGTACTGCAATCAGAAATAATTTTCTTGCACTGAGAAAACAGGTGTAATAGGACACTACAAATGTTCTTTTTGTATCTTAGCTTTCAGATGGTTCAATTTACTTCATTTGATATTTCAAATCATTGTGGAAATGATTTAACATAGAATAAAACTACCTTTTAGTAAATTTGAGCATCTTCAATGAAATATTATAACATATACTAGTCATATGAAAAAATGTATACATAATAAAATAATAAAGGATAACATAAAATGGAACACAAAATTTTCAAATATAATTTCTTTTTTCCTAAATGAAACATATTTGAATTTCCCTTGTAACAAACTAAAAAAAAACCAAAAACCAACCCTCAAAATTTAATGCAAAACCAGAGCCAAAATATGAAAAATTCCTTTAAAAAGAAATTACATATTTTGATCAAATCTCTAAAGATACACAACCAAAAAGCAATAACCAATTTTTTTGCATACTAAAAATTTTGGTATTCTTCCTAGTACAGTGACAGATACTTCTTGGAGGCATTGCTAGCTTCTGTTTTGTAAACAATTTTCTTCAAAAAATGAAGAATCCCAATCCTTCAGAAAGCTGCAGTCCTTCTGGATAACAGAATAATTCCCTTGGCTATTTTTAGTTTGAATTTCATAGAAATAGCACATTACAAGAACTCCTATCAGCTGGAAAGGTGGCTGCACTAATGTATCTCACCATGAGTTCTCCCTTTCCTGGGGATGAAAGTACTGAAATTACTATTATTGCCAGATTGACTGAAAGAGAATAATGGTGCTGAAGATGCTTTTGACACAGCTCATAGGTGTGGTGTGAATGGCAGGTTTTAAAAAGGAGACACATTTCTGCCTGTGAACATTTTCAGCAGAAAAATCATGCCTGATCTCCCTGTAGACACATCTGTCGGAGTGGATTTACTTGCTTAACATATCAAAATCTATCAAAAATTTAAGGAATTCAGTTCTGGCTGTTTTTAATGGAATCTGGAAGATTGGGAAGTGCACTGAGATCAACACCAAGGGGCAGAAAAAGAATTTTGTGATAGGACTAAAGAAGTGAATAATGGAGACAAAAGTCCTCTGGTTGGTCCTCCCCAGCCCTCCACAGCTGCACACACGTGCTTGAGGAATGGCAGCAGCAGATAGAGACTGCAGGGGAGGAGATTTTGGCACTTGATAGATCTTTACTGTCTGTCAAGGCACATGTGCTCTGTCAGTCCCACTGCATCCTGTTGGGCACCAGGGGCAGGATCTCTCCAGGCAACTCACTTTGCTGCATTGGACCCCTCATCTCAGAGCCAGTCTAAATGTCCTCCAAAATGATGATGACTCCATTGGGCTTGTAAGCAAGACACATTTTAAGCACAAGTTATCCTTGCAGCTGTGTGAATTTTTAATTAACTTTAGTAATATAATGACTAAGTTCAGTATTTATTATCATCACCCAAAAGACCCCAACCCCAAGCAAGCTGTGAAAGTGGGGAAGTGGATCTAAAATCATCAAGAAAAGAAAAAGAAAGAATACATGCTCACTGTTCTTTCAGTTCAGTTTCTCTACATGAAAGAAAAAACACCAAACAAAAAAAAAAACACCCCATAAAGGATAGGCATGAAGCCTGTAGTCCTGCTGGAAAGAGAACAGAAAGGACTAGAATCCTCTTTACCACCGGCTAGGAGAACTGAGAATTAAAATTCTCATCTGCAATGTTGCAGAAAGAATTAGGATGCAAGAAAGGCAACAAAAGACCAGACAGCAAGAGATTGTGGAAATATGATGGATTACAGTAGAGAGGGACACCAAGCTCAAATCCTGCATGAAAAAAAGGAGAAATGTCACCTACAAAGGTCAGAGCTCTAGACATTAGCAGGGAGTGGAGTTTGGAGAATTGAATTGCTGCATTGTCTCTACCCTAAGCACATACAGCCAGACAAAGGGCACTACAGACAGCAGCACAGGGCCTGCAGCAAAAACCCTCCGGTGCAACTCCAGCAGAGAAAGTAAATTGTCTTCACATTAGTCAAGCACTTTGTTTACTTACTTTTCACCTGAAATTGCCCTGTTCTCTCCCATTTAACCTGAAATTCAGATAATTTTTGCTCTCTGACAGACCACATAAAAATATCAGAAGCAGCAGATATTAAATGGCAGAGGGTATTGCAGTAGTGAGAACAGGTTATGGCAAGCTAAAAACCTCTACTGTGAACTTACCTTTTAAATCTTCAGCACATACAATAAGTACTTCTATAATTTGTAGAAGATAGGTCTTCTACAAATAATCAATACTTACAACATCTAGCTTTCTTCCTTATAAGAAGTCCCCATTTCCATATGTAATCCCCACAAAAGTTAATTTTTAAGGAAAGATACAGAATTACTGGCATAAATACAAAACACAAAACATCCTAAAAGGGTTTTGAAGAACTAAAATTTGAGTAATGGGGTACTTATCCTGGGTAACTATTAGGACTATTGTGCTAAAACGTAACAGATAGGACCAACTATGGGAAAAGCTACATTTATTTTAGTATTAAATTTCTAGAAAAATGAATGATGACTACCATTTTCTTTTGCAGCAGAGCAAAAGAAAATCCTGCAAAAAACACAACTTGACTTTTCTTGACTATATTGCTTCAGCTGATGCAAAGGCAAAGGGGCAGCAGTATCACAGAGGCTATTCTTCACTTGCCTTGCTATTTTTTGTGGCTTTTTCCAAAGGAAGAGAACACCAGAGAGAACAGTCAGAGGACCTCTGACCTTCACTTTTTGCTAACTCACTGCCTTAATAAAGATGGTTGCTCTCTTATCCTTCATTCAAATCTCTGATTTTCAATTGGCACCTCTAACACTGCCACTGCATCTAAGGGAAAGCCATGTGAAAATGATGTCATATTCAAGTAATAGCATTCTAATGTTCTGATTGCTAGACACTTAAATACAGATGATTTTTTTAATTGTGATAGTTAAATGGGTTAAAGGTTCATTTTTAATCACAATATGAAAACTGGATGTTGGAGACAATATATGCACACCTTTCAAAAGCCAAGTGGCCATAGGATATTCTGTGGTCGGCAGCAATGCTCTGTGTGTGGCCTTCCCCTCCCTTGGTACCACTTCTCTTTCCCTGCTGAGGCACCTGATACATGCACTGGCTTTAGCACACACTTGCTTTTGGCCTCAGATTCGTTCCACATAAATCTAGGCATCAAGCCAAAATGTCCCTGTAATTAATGCTGGTGACGAGTGAAAACGAGAGTGCCAAATCAAAGTTCAAGCTGGAAGCCAGCCCCAGTCATCTGCAAACAGAATTGTCCATGGCTGCAGACTTGTCCAGCTCTTGGCAGGTGCTCCCACACAGAGGAAAGAGAATCTGGTTGTTACAGATAATTACAAAAAACATCACAGGATTACTTCTTGTGACTCCATTGGATTTTCATTCACTTATTCAAGTTTTTCTCTGAAAAAATTTTAAATTTGCTCCTTCCTCCTCTTATTAAAATATGGGTGTGAGTCAGGCTGTCTGCAGCACTGCAAAGCCTAGGAGCCTCCCAAGACTGACAAGGCACTCAGCCCCCACATTTTTGCTGTTACTCTGCTATTAAAAGCATTTGGCAGAGTTAAACATGGCAAGCTGCTGGTTCAGGCCTCTGGTCATTCTCAAATCTGTCAATTGTGATGGCTTACACTTGGGAATGCTGGAGTGTGCATCCTTGGAAAATAAACAAGCTATTAAGGGCTCTCCTGTTGATTGTGCAGCATGCGAGTCCATCTCATTATATCTTTATTCTTTTCTGCTATCAAAATAGTCTGTCAGTAGAAGTCAAGATATTTATTTGTTAGCAAAAACAATTCTGACATCTACTGTTACTTCATTCTCTGTTTATTTGCCTTTTTTCTTATGAAATTCTTCAGTTTAGGTTTTTCTAACAATTTTTTGGCTTTTTGTTTGCTTGTTTTTTATGGTACAAAAACTTACACCAGAGTTTGTCTGAAGGAAATTTTGACTATTTTATTTATAGTTCAATTGCTGAAAGTAATTTCTTTAAAATCCCTTACTTGAGACACTCACCAAAGTGGAAGTCTCTTGGGGCAGAAATGAAACAAACTGAGATATAAAGCAATTTGACAAATTTTTAAAAACACCCACTGGAAACAATGAAATATATTTCATAAAGCAGAGCACAAATAAAATCTGATCCTACCAAGTCTTTTTGAAAGAATCAGACATTCATAAGGACAATGCAAATAAAAATTTTTAATATTAGAGTAAAAAGAAAAGCCCTTCATGTTCTAATGTATAAATGATCCCTAAATATCCTTCCCCTAGGATTGGCATTTTCCTAAGTCTTTCCTTAGAGAATGGAGATTGCCTTTGTTATTAAAACTGTAACATAGAGGATTTTCAGCACTTACTTCTGAGTGATTCAGAATACAAGTTTCTTGATATTATGTAAAATCATGTTTCTTCATGACACGTAGGATTTAGGTAGAGATCAAAAAGTTTAGGTTGGATCATTCTCAACCACAAATGTCTAAAACTGTGGCACTTAAGCATTTAAGGACACCACCAAATGGCCTGATTTTCCCCAGCTACTGCACACCCTTCAGTCTGTTGGCAGACAATCTGCCTAAAATTATGGCAAATAATGCACCTGAGCAGGGAAAGCAGAAAGATCTCCTATTACTTCTTTGTTTCTATCTATTGCTCCTAAATATGAGACAGATTAATTTGCCACTTTAAATTACCTGAATTAATTTCTTAGCCTCTTTTTACTTCTAAAGTTTGAAGAGGGAGGAGTTGGTTTACTCCTGAGTACTGTCTTCATCTTTCATACACTGATGCTTTTTATTTCTCTGAAATCAATGAACTCCACAAATACTCAAGAAAATCTAATGAGAAATGCTAAGATGCCCTGTTTAATGCTGCTTGAAAAGATCCTTCCATTTGAAAGTTAATAATTTCTGAGTCAGGCTCTGAATGCATGGTACGTCAAACTTGACAGCTTTCCAAAGAAAGGCTGTGTTTGATGATTATTTTAGGGA
This sequence comes from Melospiza melodia melodia, assembly GCF_035770615.1. Lineage (NCBI taxonomy): Eukaryota > Metazoa > Chordata > Aves > Passeriformes > Passerellidae > Melospiza > Melospiza melodia. The sequence continues at coordinate 66,155,005 of NC_086197.1, forward strand.
ATAAGGTCTGATGAATATTCATGTTCCAAAACTAAATTCACTGGCTTAAAGCTCTTAAAAATAGCCATTTGGTTTCCTCTGCCTTTTTAATGCATCCTAGGTGCTTTTTTCTGAGTGACAACTGACAAGTAGAAACACTAAACTGCGTTTTCAAGACCATGCCTTTTCTCTTAATCTCATTAAAATCAGTGGAAGCTTGTGACATGGCTTTTAATAGGTTACTCTCCGCACTGCTTACTTTTTGGGACTGGGAAGGAACTTCTACCGTGATTTGAAATTGCTCCCCTAAAATAAGAAAGTTAACCTTTGCATTGCAACATACTGCAGTACAACTGGAGTACACAGGGTCAGTAAAACCCCCAAAATCTGAAAATTCCGAATGACTGATGAGAGAGAATATCATGGAGCTGGTGTAAGAAAAAAATTCTCCACCTCTTAGATGGAGAAATCCAGTATTGAAAAAAATTAGTCCTCTTAAGTGAGACCAGACCATCAGCTCACCAAATTCAGATAGCAGTCTTCATCTCACTGCAGCTTGGTACCATTAAAGGCAAATCAAAAGCTGGCAATCACTTATTGTTTCTCATAATTCAGGCATCAATTTGCAAACTGCCACTTTCTCGTGTACTGTCACTTACTATATATTATATGTATAATAATCTTACTGGGTATGTAGGGTTCATTGCACAGCCTAGTAAGTTCACAACATGCAGCACTGTGAAAGATAAGCCTTCGAAATGGTGTGACATTTCAGGGTGAACTGCTGAGCCATCGTTTTCCTAGCAAGCCATATTTCATAGCCAAGATTACCTTGAGCAACTGAGAAATTGTCTCCTAAGGCCATGGCATGCTACACAGTCCTATGAATCTGCCCAAAACCTACATCCCAACAACTAATCATGTAAAGTCCTAAGTAATGAGATCTTCAGTTACTCCCTTACTGAAAGTGGGACACAGACATTATTAGGATTGAGCATGAATTCTCAGTGAGACATAGATGAGAGCAGAATACCGTATTCAATTTCAAAAATAAATTATAACCCAAGAGGAACTTTCCATAAGCTTAAAAGCCTCTGCCAGTAGAAGAAGGGCTTTTATTTCCCCTTGCTCATCCAGCAGTGCTATGCTGGCTCAGTATGTTCTATTTGGAAATGACACAAACAAATAATATTGTGAGGAGAGAGAAGGAAGAACAGCTAACAGTTCCATTGACATGATGGCTGCCTGGCAGTGAAGATTAGAAGCTGTGTTGATAGGCAAAGGCAAAGATAAGCAGGAGAGAACAACCAAATCCTACTTATTCCTGCCAATGGCTAATTTACCAAACCCAAAGCTCTCTTTGTAGGCTAGTTGTGACTTCACCTCCCCCAGTGACAACCCTCATTTGAACTGCAGTGGTGACCTTTTCCTGCAGGGCTCAGCAGCACTAATCCACCCTGTCAGCCATCCCAGGAGCCTCTCCTATCTTTAACCTTTGCACAAAAACCTTACATATGGTGGTAGGCAGAATTAGTAGCTGCTGCCAGAATCAAATCATTAAAGCCAAATGAGTTCATCGACATTGTTGTCACTACAATGAACAACCTAATCTCAACTGCTGTAAAAAATATTGATTAAAGAAAAGATTTTAAAGAAGTAGTTGCAGTTATTTTCAAAAAACTGCCTGCAGAGAAATGGAATCTGAAAACAGCATTCTAGAAAATTTATTTTATTTTGATCTAGGCTGAATTATTTTACCTAACTTCATTCTCACTGTTTTCTAATCAGTTTACTATGAATTGGTCTAATTTAATTTGATATTCAGATATTTGATGGCTGAGAACTTCTTTAAACATTTTTCTGCTACTACTGAGAATTTTTTTCATGATCCTATTAATATTTCCATTAACTCAGTAATATATTAACAGAGCAATGAATATTAAAAATGTCTCCAGCGAGAAAAATCACTGTGAAATAACATAATTCTCCTGCTTCTTTGTGGTTTATGTGCCAAAAAGAGTTTTGAAATTGCTAAATCTCATTTTGGTTTACCAGTTTGTCTAACGAACTGTTTATTACAAGCTGCTCTGGGGGTTAGCATTTAATAGGTAGACCACCTACAGTGTGCACACAGTTATATAACACCACCAAGTGAGCCAGGAAACTCCTCTCCCTGATTAGACAATGAGCTTATCCTGAGTTCTCACGTACCAAGTCTGGGAGGCCTCTGTTATTTTATAGCAGAAATCAACCATCAGTGAGAGGTGGTATTGAAAGCTTCATAAAATAGCTTTTTCCTAAAATCTAAAGCAAATACGAGGGAGTAGCACTACAGAAAGCAGAAATATGCTTGACATTTTCTCTTTCATCACATTACTGCTGTTTGTCAAATACAGCAGGCCTTCTTCTCATGTGAGGATTATGTAAATAACATACACTTGAATTTATTGCATAAAGCATCAGGATTACTGAACAATGACTTCTTGATTCCCTGTGGGTCATATTCCCATGGCGTGGTTCTGCATTTATTTTCTCAAATTAACTAATACCAAATCCCTGTCTTCCAGAATTCACTGAGTATCATTTTAAGGTGTTTCCCTGCTTTTCCTTTCAAAATGCTAGGATTCTTTTTGTCCAGATACATCAGATCATGAAGTTATAAAGGAATATTTCTCTCTGTCATTGTTACAAAGTGCTAATTGTACCTTTATAAACAACCACTGCCTTGCAGAAAATCAATACTTTATCAAAATAGACATAAATACTACTATCTGGTAAAAGCACCTTTTTAATGTACTATTAGTAAGATTATGACATCTATTCCTTTTTTTAATTCCATCATCCCCATTATATTATTGACTCCTGGCTCTAATATTATTTTGCTTTGCTTTTTTACCTTTTATGCTCTGACTTCTTTTCTGATAGTGCTCCCACAGATATTCCTTGCAATTTCTTGCCTTCTAGTATTTATTGCTAATTTTTATTTTAGTATTTTATGTTACTGCATTTGGACAAAACCTATATAAAAACCCAGCCCAGCGAGAAGAGTCAATTTAACAAGATGCTCTGGGCATAACATAAATCTTCACTATGGGAAATAGAATATTCAAGTGAGAACAGCCAAATATAATTATTTAGCAACAGTGCTGAATTAGACTACATGGTGAAACAAAAGGGCTTTCCAATCCAAATCTCTAATTTTACAGCCCTACTACCTCAGTACAAAATATCCTCAATTTATCTTTTCACGCATTTTTTCATCTATTTTAGGCATGCCATTTTAAGGAAGGATTCTGCTGAAAAGTAACAACGCCCAGCATAACTGACTCATTAAGGAATAACATTAGGTGATGTTTTTGACTGAATTTGAATGATAGCTGTAATGCTAACTTTGTAGGAGTGGTTTCAGATGATCTTTACTGATGGTTACCATAAAATGTATTATGGTATCTTCTAGAAATAATACTCAAATATTTTAGTTGAGTATGTTCCCTGCATACTGGAGCAACACGCAACTAAAATCTTTGCCCCGGAATATTTATCATTTCCATAGTATTTAGGACATGAGAGGATGAGAAAACAACCAGCGTGAGCATAGAAGCATCAGTGGTGACCACATGCAAAAACTGAGCAAAGAAGCAGATGAAGGAGCCACACAGAATTTGTTTGCCTAATCAATAAAATGAGAAGTAAGGGTGTAAAGAGCAGATCTATCACAGTTAAGGAAAATAATACATTCTTAGAATTCAGGAAAAAAAGCACAGGTGGATATTTTTGAGGAAAAATGGGTATATGACTTTTAAAAACTTAACTCTGGAGGATTAAAAGGGTTGATAGCCAGTCTGCAAAATCAGCAGACTTAGAACTTCAATTTTTAAGACAAGAATAGCTCTTTTTCTTTCATTTCCCTGATTCAAAATAAGGAAAATACTCAGCACTGTGATGTTCGGAGTATCAGGGAATGTTTGTACATGTAGATAAAAATATTAAATACCATATGCTTCCTAAAACTGGTGATGGCAGAGTGATAATAGAATATTTCCTTCCTTTGTAATTGTAACAAAAGGAAAATATCAGCATATGCTGCTTGCTCATTTCTACTTCTGAAATATACAGCAAGAAATAATGTAAATTAGGTCTAATATACAGCACTATGCTGTCGAGCAGAAATTGGTAAATAATTAGCAGACTCAGATGACACTGTCAGAGTAAATTTTTAATTATCTAGTTCATCAGACCAGAGGAGCCAAAACAGCTTCTGGAACCTAATGCATATTTGCAAAATTCTTTGATGAATAATTTTACTCTATCTGTAATCACTTGGAGAATCTATCTATAATCACTAGGAGAACATTTTCACTGCCTTTTTCTCTCCTTGGCTCATAGGGTCATTATTTATCTGTTACCTTCCTAAGACAAGCCTTATACTTTATCCTTCAAGAGTTAAAAACTTATCATGCTGCGTCATTGCTAACCACTTAAGGTCACAACCTCTTAAGTTTTTAACACCTATCTGTTTTCAGGGTGATATTCAAAGTCAACCAGCTTTAGGCAAAGAGCCAGCACAGAGGGTGACAGCAGCAAGAGGCAGCACAGGTAGTGAACACCACTTCTTCCTTCCTCCATGGAGAACCTGATGCCTCACTGTACACACACACAGAGACACTGACTCATGGGTGTGTACCATGCTCACACGACTTGGACAAACAAACCTGCAGGCAGGACAACCGTAGGCATAGGTATGCTGATACAAATATAATGTGCTGATTGGTGGTTTGCAGTGATGGGTTTTCTGCAGAACAGAAAAGCAATATTTGGAGTTTGTTTAAATCTTGTGTGACTTAGTGGTGGACATGGTAAAGAAAAAAGTAACGATTTTGCCTTCTGAAAAGTTGCCTACAACAGAAAGCATGCCCACTTCTTCAGTCATTCTGGGGAAAAAGAAACAGTCCACGTAGATTTACTGTACTATGACAATTTAAAAACTGTAAGTGACATAGTAGTAACCCAGGAACTTCAGACTTTTGCCCTGCTTACCTGTTCAATTATAGCTCACTATTTGGTTTGGGATTTTGGCGTTTATTTTTCAAGGTAAAGCAATTAAATCTAGGCAGCTTGAAATAGAGGCTACTTGATAATGATTTAATGATTTCATCAATTCTGTTATGTGTTTGCTGTAAGTTTGGGCTGAAATTCACCTGTAAGTCTCCAATTTTGTATTTGGTGAAACGGGAAAGACTGGTTTTAGTAACAGCAAAGAGAAGTCACGTTGTAGTAATTTTCCTGGCTTAGCCTCTGATTCTTTTATTAGATCCTCTAATTATTAAAGTCCCAAAGCACCTGCACATAATACAAAGAGACTGGCTGAAACCCAGAGCACACTCATCCTTTTCCAAAAATTCTATAAAACATATGCTATTTTTTCTGAGACAGCAAAGCAGACTTTGCATTTAAATTACACAAATGGCAATATGCATACAAAATGGCTGATTGCTTCCATAGCTTAGTTGGAACTTATCAATGTTTCATATTAAAAATTAAATAATTCTTAGGTTTAGAACTTCAAGAACTAAGTCTATGACACAACAAACTTCTGCTGAGAAGGTAATGGGACCTCTGGCTATCTGTGTTTATAGCAGTAAATGTACCAGGGTCACAGCCAGGGAGATAAGGCAAGCTGCTTTAGTAAATCACTGCCAAACAGCAACCAATCACCCAGGATCTCGCCCCAGCATCCTGAAGCTCTCTCATCTCCCATAAATGTCATCTTGAGTTAAAGCCAGAAATGACAAAAGAATCAGGGCTACTGCTTGGCTGCGCACACACACACACAAAAACAACCCGAAGCTCAAAAGAGAACGATTTTTAAAACGCCTTTATCAGCTAGAAATAGTGAGGACGACATACCAGCAAAATAGCACATCTCTTTTAGCCTATTAATTATTCCAGTTAGACTACTAAGCTTCAAAGGTGAGTCACTAACAAAGATGGAAGGTGGCCATAAATGGCTTCACTAGGCAGGGCAAAAAAGATCCCAGCTTAAAAGCTCCCCATTACAATGAAATACTTTCCCCACTTCCTACATTAATAGATGTAATATTCAAGTTGGAGAGCAGGCTAGCAAGTGACAGATGAAATAAAAATATAGCTGCAGACAGCAAAAATATTTAAAGTCTGTTGCAATTAATTAAGTCTCTGCCATCTTTGGAAACTTTGTCCTCGTCTCTCGCTCCAGACTTCTTGGCTGTCATGTCTGTCACCACCCACTTTGCAAAAGCTGAAATAATTCTTTAAATGCTCCACATCAGCAGCAGTATGTCAAAGACATTTTTCCAAATTGAATACTGACAACAGCCTTTTGCAGTTCTTTCTCATTCCGGACTACCATTCCTCTCTCCTAAAGTCCAGCCAGTGTTTATCACTTAAGTTTGCTCTGATATTAGAAAAGATTGAAAAATAAGTTGGAAGAGGACAGAGGTACTGAAAACTGGTACACTGGGAAAAAAATGTGAGAGAACAAAACCAATCTGGAGAACAAACAGTAATCATCTTCATAAATGTAACTGAACAGTAAAAGCAGATTCTCATATTTACTGCAGAGACAGAAAAAATAGTGACATTTCAAAATGGAACCATCAGTGACCTAAAATCTCACCATCAAAAACACTGTGGCAATAAACTTAAAAGAGAGGATCACTATGGACAGGCCTATAGCTAATTGCTGAGTAACTAATAGAATCAAACACCTATTAAAATGGAGAATCATAGTCTGTTTTGAATTATAGTCTATCCTAGAAAGGTGCAACTAGAGGAAAAAGCTTGATATATTTCTCTTCTGTCAAACAAACAAGCAAACCAAACCAATAGATGCTGAGTATGAGTGAAACTAGCTGGAAATGTGAAAACCCCAAAGAACATAACTACTGGAATACAGGAAAGCTGGTCAAACTTAAAAGACACCCCAGGAGGTGTAATGGAATTCAATACTGCTTCAAAAGGAAAAATGCAGGGAAAAAGAAATTACCAAAGTGAGTTAAAAGTTCGAAGATTAAAAAACTCCTTTCTTGTAAAAGAAAAATGGGGAGGAAACCAATTAGTAATATGGCTTCAGACAAGTCTTGCAGGCAAGAGATAACACCAGAGAAGAAGCATCGTGAAGCAATGCTACCCAAATGGGAATACAGAAGGCTTTTATAAAAATATCAGAAGAAAAAACTAGCACTAGGAAGAGAAACCCATTAAGGAAGGGGATCTAACTTTAATTTAGCAGTGATTCAGAAATAACTGAGGTAGCTGCTTATTTTAAAAAATCCATCTCTAACAAGAAAAAAAATCAAAACTGCCAAAAGTTTTTTCTTAAGAAATCCTTGCTTTACCAGTGACAACCTAAAATAAAAAAAAATCTGAGATTTCTCTTGGAATTTACAGAAAAATAGCAGATGGAAGAGCTTCATAGAGAAACATCAACATAATACTAGCTTTCAGGAAATGCATGAATGATTCTATATGTTCTTGTCCAAATTTCTTTTTTTCTCTGCCAAAAATAAGTTCTTTAACAACATAAAAATGAAAATAGACTGGGAAACCAAAAAATGTCTTTCTCGTGTTTAACCAATGGAAAATTAAAACAACTTAAGCATTAAAGTGAATTGATGTATAAAGACTGCAACTTATTACACACCACACCTTCAGTTATGTATTTTTTCTTAAAAACTGTTGCTGCTATACATTTTTATAGAGCCTCTGATATTAGCTTCATGAGATCCTACTGTGATTAGAATAAGAAGCCAGATGACCCACAGCCTTCATTACAAACTGGCAGCTAAAAATGTATCAAAGAACTTTGAAACTCTAGCACAAAGAACAACTATCAGTAAAATTTTCCCACTTTAGTATATTACTATGAAGTACTATTGTGATAAATGTCTTTCCATTCCTGACACAATAAGCAGTGATTTATCTGGAGTTAATACAGTTCTCCTCATGTACTTTTTTGAGTTTTACATCCTCAACTACTGCAGGTTAAATCCCCTGTTCCATCCCAGCTGTACGCAGAACACATTGATGCCTCCAGGCCATGTCTTGATTTCCACAATGTGGGGATAACTGGCAATTAATGAAATGTGTTTTCTTCTGTAACCACTTGGCTACTTGCAGAAACTGGCAAGCGCTGAGGCATGACATGAAGCTCAGGGAGCCACAGCACCTCTGCCGAGCTCACAGGCCCCTCTGAACAGCCAGCAGCTAAAAGCACCCATGCTGAAGCCAAACACAAAATACATACTTGCCTTTTTTTTTTTTTTTTTTTTTTTTTGTCAACAACATATAAAATAATTTGAGAATATCCCAGTTGGGTGGAATGATGATATTTCAGGGTCTAATGTTGCTGGCACACTAACCAGAGGAGAAGGGCAGCCACACAGGCACAGACACTGCGCTTGTCATGCTATGAACACTGTTGAGAACAGCAGTCTCCTCAGTACCCTTCTGATATCTTTTATGCACACTTTCAACAGTCTCTTTAGAGGACCTTGAGGGGTTAGGAGATGTATGGTAATTATGCTTTGATACATAATTAGTAACACAGTTTGCATCCTCTTCATGATGAAGGCCCCTCCCTGCTGTCTCTCTGGAAGCTTCCTGCTCCTGGTTTAGCCAACCAGCAGGTAACTTTCTGACTGCCCTTGTAACATAAAGTCATCCTGAAGAGCTGCTAAGGAAAACACTAAATCATTTTAGTGATGTGTAAAGAGTATTTATAGTGTGCTAATAAAATCCTTTTTGGAAATCTCTGAATGACAAATACAGTATTGCATGCAGGGTATGCACTGGAGAGGAAGTGTAGGAACTGTTTCATCTTTTTCACTGAGACTGAGTAGTAAAATATGTATAGCAAAAGTTAGGCTGTTTAAATACTTTAGAGACCCACAATATTCTCATCAGACTGTCCCACATCTTCTAAAGTCATAGCTTTTCAACATAATGAGGTTTATTTTCCTATCTGAAATAGAAAAAGACAGGGAAGGAGAGAAACATTCATGTCTAACTGAGTTTCCTTAAATAGATATGGCTTTCTATGACATGTACATTAATCCACAAATTTCTCTTGAGGAAATTCTCCAGGGTCAAATGAAAAGAGAATGTAATTTGCTAAATCTACAACTTAAGCATTCAGCTCTTGAATCTAATCATGTGCCATTCAGAAAGACCTGACAACATGTTTGGCATAATTTCTACATTATGGCACGCTTCTGCAGACAGTGTTTTGGAAAAACATTTGAAGGTGAAATAGAAAACAATTAACTGGGAAAGATTCAATTGTTTAAAGTTCACTCAGGAGCATTTCTGTTTGCCTAAAAGATGAATAGTAAACATGTAAAGACTTAACACTGTCCTCTGAAGATTTATTTTTATTTATAGCTTTTCCACCTCTGTAGTGCAAGCCATCCTGAAATTATTAGGTTACTTACAATTCTCATTTTTTGAAATCAAAGAATTCTTATTTATTTTGCCTAAATTTTCCTATTTTTTCTTTTTAGACAGTACTTATTTCTTGATAACCTGGCTCAGGTTTTCAAATAAAAATCATATAAAACCAGATGTGAGATACTTAAGTTGGATTAGTCTTAGGATTTATTTCAAGCTTTTATCCCAGCTTCTCCTTGCAAATACCAGGAACAAAACCCACAAAGCTGCTACTCAAATACAGGAAGGTGGTTTTTCAGAAACTGGGAGCAGAAATAGGAGAATTTCCTTGCAGCTTTAAGACAGCAAATATCACATTATTCAGTCCTCCCTTATAGCTGAGTTGTGGCTAGTTAAAGGAGCACTTCTCAAGGAAATAGTTATGGTTACCTCAACAAGCATTAGTCAAACCCACTACAGACTGAGGACCAAAATTACATGTGGCATTGCTGACCAGCTACCTTCAGTATTTATTGCCTTTGTGCTGACTTGGACCAAATAGCTGCAGTAAATCCAAGAATCTGACAAAACATCACCAAGGCAACAATCCAAAATTAATAAACTATTTATCATCAATTTTCTGTGATGCAGGCTGTTCTTACTGCCCACACTGGACAGCAGCAGAAATTGATTCAGAGTTATTGGGGCTCACTTACCACTACTCTACAATTCAGTGGTTTGCTGGAATCACACACACACACACACACACACACACACAAGCCTGGTTGTCTTAAAGTTTCCAACATTTCCAATCATACAGATGCATTTCAAAAGAAAATAAGTGGAAAATTTATTGAAAATAAGCTGTTTAGGGAAAGATGTTGAAAATCTTGTTAGGATATTATGTTTCAAAATTTATCTGGAAGGCTCTAAATTATTGTTGTCAACACATATTATTTTTAATACGCAAAATTATTTTTCCTACATGATTTTGCATTGAGTTTATCCACTTGATATTAATCCATTTCCCAAGAGTATGGCTGGTATAATTAATTTAAATGATGAGAAAGAAAGACATACTAAAGAAGGGATCATAAATTTCTTTCTGTATTGAACAAAGGAAAAAGATTTGCAAAATAGAGCAATTCAGTTATTTACTATGCATCAGAACATTTGGGTTATAAGTGGCACACTGAGTCAACTCTTTTCATGAAGGGGAATGATTTTAACTCAAAGAGGAAAAAGAATAATTCTTCAGCCTTAAAAAACCATGCTGATTTCTCTTTCAATAACTTTGATCTATAGAGAAAGCCTCCATTTTAGGGAAATCATTATAAAAATCCTTAAAAGATAATTCCTTCCACTAAGGAACGTTCCCTGGGTGACAGGCTGTCACTTCACTGCAATGCTCTACCAGAAGTTATTTTATTTAAAATTAAAATATTTTTTTTTTAATTTTTCAAAACAGTTATATTTTATCTTAATATAACTCAAAAGCTAGATGTCTAGCAATGTTGCTAGTACAGTCAACAGAGATAAGGGCTTCCAGAGATGGTGGCTCATGAATCATGAAGATTATACACCTTTGCTGATCTCTGGCTTCTCAGAAAGCATTACATGTCCTCCAGTCACCCCAGACACAGACCACTTATTAAATTTTGCTACTTTAGTATTTAAATCAGTAAATAAATATCTTAAAGAAAGATCTAGGTTTTATTTTAAAAAATGAAGTACCTTTACTCTTCATATCTTGTTCCTAAAGTTCACAATGCTATTAAAATTGTGTGTGCATTTGCAGTTTGAATCAAAAAATTTCAACTTTTAGGTCCCGGCTATCAGTATGAATCTGTTCACTGATAAACTCCCAGAAGGTATGCCATACAAAACTTAGTGTTTTCTGACTCTGTAGTTTTTTTGCAGAAACTGGTTGGAATCCTATCCATTTGAAATACTCTAATTTCCCTTTTAAATCAGTATACCTAGCATCTGATCAAAAACTGTTGGGTATTTAAACATAAAAGACACTAACTTATATCAATAAGATTTGTTTCTAGATAAAGCACATTGAGGGATGACAAACATCTGTTTTAACAGTTATTGTACTTCCCAGGGAAATGCAATTATTTCCAACACTACACATGTATTTAAAATGCAGTACAGCAATTTTTGCTTTTATGAATTTACATTCACAGCAGTTGATATGGTTAGCAGCCATTTTACATTGTATTCTGCAGTATGAAACATACTAGAGTGCAATGCATTCGAATAAAAGGGAAAATTTAGCACATCAGAAATTAAAGCTAATGCACATGGGTAAGAGATTAACTTGTTTATTAAGGTAAATTAATTAGGTAAATCTGGTTTTTAAATCGCCTTCAAATAACGTATTTTAGATTATTTTAGATTATTTAGTCCACTAAGCAGGTTTGAATTATAAGTGTATTGTATTCTTTTGCAAAAAAACTTCTGTAGAATTCATTGAGGGTTCCACTCTAAATTTACACATCTGATCCTGCTTAAATTGTTATGACAACCTTTTGTTTACTAAGGAAATCTTTGAAGACTTAATATTTAAACAATTAGATACAGATGAGATTAGTGCTGTAACATCAAAAGGAAACAAACTCCTCGCATATTGCTGCACCAAACGTTTCCCTGCGTGGAGCTGAGGTTGTCCCAAGGGGCTCAGGAGGGGCAGGAAGCCTCCACAACAGTTCTTGGAGAACAGACTGAGGAGGGAGCCTTGTCTTTTTCTCTCTCCATCAAAAGAAGACTCAGAGGTGACATCATCAAGATTTATAAGTAAAATGTTGATATAAGCAAATGGAGGGATTTTTTGTTTCCAAAAGGGAAGGTTAGCACATGGTGTGCTCTGCAGCAGGCAGCCTGCAGCGCAGGGTAGCCTACACACTGGCTGGCAGGTTGTCAGCCACGTGGTATTCCTCCCAGCTTTCCCTTCATGCTCTCTCCCTTTGAACTCACTCTTTAGCCAGCCTACAGTGTTCAAAGTCCATTTCTCTGTCAAGGAAAATAAAAGGCTCCCATGTTTTTTAACCTGCACAGCTTTAGAGACATCCTTCTTTTCATTTTATTTAATCATAGATAACTCATAACCAGTTTCCCTCTGGATTCCAGCTATCTTTAATCACTAATGATAAAGTTATCTTGCAATACCATTTCAGTTCCAAAATGTATGGAACATCACTGCTTTCCTGGAGGCCCAGGACAGAGCAGCACTGTTTTTCTCCAGGAGCAGCACACAGCAAAGGAGTGTCAAAACCTTTCAATTTTCCTCTTGTGCACCATAAGCAGCCCTACAGCCTGAGTTGCAAAGTGCACTCACACTTTAGATGCCTAATTTAACTTAAATTCATTCTTCCTTTCACTTAACTGTTTTTCCACCTGTCAACTAGGAGAAACAACAGGTGTAGGAAACAACAGTACATTTAACCCCTTTCTTATGACATCTCATGAGTGTAAAAAGCCCATCCTGATGGGGCTCTCCATTTTTATCTATTTCTCATTGTTCTAGAAGTCTCCTGAAGTTGCCAAATCAATATTTTATTTGAAGCAAATTTATACCTAATAAATCCATGGCAACAGATTTTTATAGAGTCACAAATTAACTGTTTTCCATGAAAGGGTTAATTGGAATGTTCTTATAATTCACATGTTTCGTTTGACAAGCAGGCAATACCTCAGTCTGGAGTGCAACTATTATAAATGCAGTTCTTTAAAAAAAATGACTAACCAAGAAAGAAGTATCTCTCAGGCAATTTGGAACAAAAGGCAGCTTAGCAATCATGGGCTGCTTTATCTCCAGTAATAAATCATCAAAATCCATATTTTTATATTCAGTTTTATGAGGCTTCTGTCTAAAATACCACGTGCTTGTTAATAGTAGAACTGTAATATCAATTGCAGCTATTCTTTTGCAAATTTCAATATGATTTTTTAAAAAATAGCCATGCAGGAGAATAAAATCACAATATTTGTTTCCTCCAGCCATCAAATTAATCAAGACATTTTAAAGAAATTAATTTTTTTCTTAACTCCAGGACTCAAGTCAGTATCACATGGGAGATTCAAGTTCTTGAATTTTATATTTGAGCCTGGGGTATTTTGGTTAATGATTTAAATCATACTACCCATGCTTTATTCTAACACAAAGAGGCAGTACAGTAGTCTTTGCTGGTATCAGTGAAGTACAATGGTGGACCAAAATGTTGCTGCTGCTGAAACTGTAAGCTGAGTCTTGGAAAGCTTTTATTAAATAGACTGATACTCTCTTCAGAAGTAGACTGCAATCAAAATAAACCATCAACACTTTGCCCGAAGTCAAGAATTAGAAATCTGTTAATAAAAGATAAAGCCCTGCCTCACTTCAAATACCTTTTAAATATTAAGTAAAATTTTGAAATAAGCAGAAATGCCAACAGATTGCATGTCATTAATACCCAGCTCCACACCATCCACTTTTCAAAAGTATATTTATGAGAATATTATACATGTCATCTGTAAAGAGCCAGCCTTTGGTTCAATAAACCTGCAGTAAACCATATGCTCAGCTTATTTAGCATGGTATGAGAACATACTTGTATTCCTGCAAAAATTGAAATACTTATTTCTAATGAGTCCTTTTTAATCTAAACTGAAACTAGTTGTCCCTCTTTCTTCCACTTAGCAACAATTTCAAAAAGAGAAAACTTAATTTTTCATTTGCAGCCTGGTCTTGTTTTAAGGTAAACATCTGCCATTCACATTTGCCTTTTCTGAGTGTGATTTTCTAATGTAAGCTGGGTGCAAAAAATGTGTCTGCAGACATGATGTTGCCAGGATCATGACATTTTAATATGCTAATGACAGCATGCTAACAATGCAGTTTGTTTATGTCACTGATATTAATATAGTATCTGAACCTAAAACCACACAGCTGGTAAATGTTTCCATGTTTTGGTTTGTGGTTCTATGGGCAATTACAGTGGATGTTTAAAGTAAGTAAGGAAGGGTGAACTTCACAAAACTATATCAAAGTCCAGTTGCTTTGCCTATTTTATGTTGCTCAAATCCTGACTTTAAAAAGCATGACCAGAAACAAATCGTTTTAATTCAAATAGCATTCTTTCGAAATTAATAATGCTGTACAAAATTGAATTACTGAAAAATTTATTTTTCATTATGCTTTCGAAAATAAGGAATTCATCCTCAAAGAATTCTAAATACTTAACAACATATTGAGCCAAAACTCCAGGAGTGCTCCTTTTGACACAATTATTCTGCCCTTCATGCATGGATGTACACATATTTATGCTTTAGGTACTTAAATTTAGCATCCATACTTTGCAGAAACAATAAAAGCCAAGATACACACTGAAACAGATACTTCTAACTAGTAACTTTCTTGATAGCCTAGGAGATGCCAAGATAAGGAAAGATTTACACCAGAGACTAAGAAAATGCAGGATCATTTGAGAGTAATAAAAAAGTAAATGGTGGGAAATGTGAACAGCAACAGCTGTGAAAAGAAATTAGAGAAGATTAAAAGTATAGAAGAGAACAATAATAGTAAAAACTCTTTAAAATTTAAATTGCTTCACAAGAGAGATTCTATAATTATGGTTTCTATAGGTATTTGAACAGTAACTGCAAACACAGTGAGGTATAGATACTTAAATTCTTCCAAAATCCTAAGAACTTACTAATACTATAAAATCACAACCAAGAAAATTATAACAGATCACAGAACTATATGAATCATGCTGATTTTAAGACCTACAATGACTTTTTTAGATTGTGAACAGAGTAAGTCACAGGCATGCTGAGTGGTGAAGGCAGATGCAAAGACATTGGAAGCTTCCCTACACAGTGAAGTTTTACAGCAAAACTCAGTTTTGGCCAAGAAAGCTTCAGAAGCAAGAAGAAGGCATATCTGTTTCTGTGTTTTATTATTTACTATTTCATATCTGTGGGATGGATATTTATATTTATTGCAAGAGACACAGGTACCCAGTGTTGGGGAGACCTGGAATGTCGGCAAAGGAAAGGACAGATAGCTGAATGATGCACACAGGGCATAGCTCAATACTGTGGCATATACATTTCCTTTATCCATAGTAAATCCTGCTCTGCAACAGAAGCAGCAAACTGAACAGGTAATAGTTGCAACTTGGCAGAAAAATGGTCACATCAATACCAAACTGCACATAGCAGAAAACACAGTACTAGTCCAGTGATGAAACAAACATCACACAGATTCATCTGGATAGAAAGGCAAAAAGTGAAGTATGCCCCTCCATTTAGCAACATCCCAATGGGCTAAATTCCAAAAGATAGCAGAATTTTCAATGAGCTTCTAGAACTGTATGGTATGAGAACAGGCATTGCATTCTGTTTGCATTTCAAGTTACTATGTTCTATTCAAGTTACTATCAAGTTCATGATGTCTCAGCCTTTTCTGATATGACCAACCCTACGAAACAGAGCTCCCAGTTCAGTGTGTATTAAACTCTAGAAAAGTTTCTTTTTCAAACACACATCATTCCAATTCAAGGCTCATCTACTCAGACAAACACCAGAAGAAGATTTATAGTCATTCACACAGGAAGTTAGCTAATAAACTACAGGCAAAATCTGGATTATTTTATCATAATTAATAATGTATTATGGTGATTATGGTTTGGCTGAGAACTACCAGGCCTGCCTGAGCTACTCCGAGACAAGTGCCAAATCTTTTGCACATGTGGCAGATGGTGGAAGCATTTGGGACATTCCTTATGCATAAGAACTCTGTATTATGGGGGTTCAGATTCAACGCAACAGCAAAGTAGCTGAAGCGGGTAATGATAGAAGCACACTAAGTAGCATAAACTTTAAAGCTTTGGGTTTCATCCAAAATAAAAAAGGTGAAAGAGAAAGAATACTGCATTCCAGAGATGTGAGGGCAAAGTGGTTGTACAACCTATGTTGATCTCATGAAGGTGAAGAAAGTTGTGGCATATGACTCACTGCACTAAGTTCTGCATGTATAGGGAGTGGAAGGACAATGTTTGAACTCAGTGGAGCTATATCCCCTTTTAATAGGGCTTACTTTAAACTTCCTCAACAGTTTTCATGAACATCACAGGGTGATTTGGAAACATTACAACCTAAACTGCAACAAACTTTATTCTTCTGAAGAACATGATTCATTCTCTGCGCTTATATCTAATCTCTTTTGGCTCATCTTACTTTGAAAAAGGCTTTGAAATCCAAGAACTTTCCTCAAATACTCCCTCTACAAGTCCCAGAAGGCAAATGCTAGAGCGTAGAGGAAGTAGATAGGACAATAAATGAAATGTAATATAATACCACTGAGACCTTTCTTAGCTATATCCCGTGTTATACCGGATAAAGAAAATCCATCTTCCTCTCTGATTAATTTCTTATGGTGACTGAAACAAGGTAAATTGGAAGGAATAGGCATTCATTAAAAAGCAAAAACAAAAAAAAACAAACAAAAAAGTCCAATTAAAAAAGTGTCCAATTAAAAAAAAAAGAACCAAAAATGTCCAATTAAAAAAAAACCCAAAAACCAACCAAACAAAACACCAACAAACAAACAAAAAAAGCCACCACTTATTGAACTAACTGTTGACATCTGATGCTGCCAGTGTCCTTTCAGCCTTTACAATTCATTCACCGGAACAAGCAATTTGGCTGTACTACTTTTTGCAACAATGTGCTTTATGCAAGCAACATTAAGCCTTGGCTTATGTTGACTTGGCGAATTTTACTTTTATGAAGTTCAAAGAGCAATTCAATGGGGATGAGCTCTCTCAGGCTAGGTTTCCAACATGGAGATCCTTCAATCCTTTGCTTTTTGGAAAGATGTGGAGATACAGGTATTCTCCTGTAACAATTTAGTGTCATCACACAGGGGACCTTCCTGTCTTTTTACAAGATCCAGGAAATGAGAATCAGTCTGAACTTAAAAATTTACCAGAAATGGCATGACCCTCAAAGATATCAGTCCACATCTCTAAAGAATATTGTACTGCCAGCTCACAAAGAGAAAAAGTTTTAAAATATAAGCAGAAGATATAATTTAAGTTGTCAGAAAAAACCCTAGGTTCAGTTTTCATGAACATGGGATTGCTATCAGCAAAAGTTGCTGCCTCTAGTAATGGGCAAAATACCAAAACTTCTCTCCGGCTTGCTAATCTAAATCAGATATTTGCAGCATATAATTTATTTTCTACCCAGAAAAAAGATGCCAGCAGAGTCCTTTACAACAGAAACGCAAGGGCAGATCGTGCCAATTATGAAAAAGGCTTATAGTAATGATACCACAGAGAAAATCCATGTGTCCTTCACATATCTACTGGGATGACAGTGAGGAAAATAATCCTCTTTCACAGAAGTACATCATCCCAGTGGCAAGGCATACCTTGCAGCCTACTATTTTTTGTTCAGAGTAGACAAAAAATGATGCAAAAGGCTTTGTAAGATCCAATGAAATCTTAGGTACTTACACGGTTGTGAAGGAACAAAGCTACTCTGCTGAAGTCTCAGCAATCTCTATTGCTTTTTTTCCCTGATTTCACATCATAAATGTGGAACACATTCTTGAAGATCATCATAAACAATTTTTTTCTACCCACCACAATTTTTTTTGCAACTAGCTTTGGTAAGCATGTGTTTTATTATCATCAGAACTCATAAAATTATTTACATTTTACACTTCCTAAACAACTTTTGCTTTTTTAAGGAATAGCATGCACTTATATGTAAAAAACTTCCCTCCTCGGTCCATGAAGAATGATTAAGTTTGAAAAAGTAATGTATTGAAAGGTCAGGGAATGCCAGAATTTGTCTGAATAGCCATAACTTAAATACCTTATGCCTGTGCATTATGACAAACCTTTCAATTAAATATTAAAATAGTATGGTCCATGAAGCCTCATTTAGAGGGTCTAGAAGAACATAGGAATGCAGTTTTCTTTCTTTGTGTAAAGGAATGCAGTCATTACTTGAAGTTCTACTTCACCTTTGTAGCTTACAGACTCTGCAAATTATGTATGAACCTGCACACTGCACAGAACAAATATCTACATTAAGACAAATAAGTATCCAGTGTTTGAGTGGCATCTAGAACTTGAGGAATACTAATAAAAAGTAAAAAATCCCTTATTTTGGACGTTTTTTTCTTCCCCCAGGGGAAATCTGTGTGGTTTGAAACCTGGGTGTGAATATTGCATGGTGGGAAGAGCTCTAATAACTTCACTCCCAAGGGAAAAATGAGCGACATACAAAAACGTGGGCACTAGTGACATTCTCTAATTACATGACTGCCAGCGTCTAAATTTTCCACCCTCTCTCTCACTTTGAGCATAAGGTTCCTGTTCTCACATACAGAGCTCCACAAAAGTCCCTCCTGCCCACATCTCATTTCTTCCTTCTGTTAGTGCATGAGTTCTATCCAAATTATTTTCTTACATGCCTACTGCACCCTTTCTCTGGTCTTTGCATCATGTCAATACTTGCATTCCAAAGAAGCTATCTGTGCTCATCTGAACTTCTATCTAAAATAGGGTTTTTCTGCAAGGTCAACAAATGCTCTGATGTCAGCTAAAGCAACCTTCTTTTTTAAGTAACTGGTTTCCTAGATGAAAATTATGTCCTTGATCCTGATGCATTGCTTACACTGTTTGACCAATTCAGACTATTCCTGACTTATGTCACAGGCATATTTTCATCAGAAAATGTGAAAAGTAAAAATTATATCATACCTAGGTAAATATCCTAGAACGTCTTCAACTAGTATGCCAGGTTTATAAAACCAGAACCACTCCATGAATCTTTTCCCCCTTTGCCCCCTTTGTGATTGAATACTTTTTTTTTTCCTAAAAGAAACTTTATTTTAAAACAAGAGCATTCAAAGAGACCCCATAGCATTTTAGACTGCCAAATTTCACAGCTGTTCCTTATCTCTATGATGGTCTGACCAAAACCTCAGAGCTGACAGCTCCAAGTTCTGCAAAAGCTAGATTATGAATTTTTATTTCTCAGATATGATACAAGCCACCAATATGAATCTACTTTAAGTTTAAGGAACAGGATGGAGTTGTTTGTTTTTTCACACTGTACAAACAATGGGATAGAACCCCAATTCTCACTTCTCACTATTTGCTGGTACTGCCTTCTTCTGATACTTGCAAAGGGCAAAACAAGGCGGACAAGATCATTGTTCTAGCTCCAGCCAAATACAAATGTATGTTTTGAACCAAGTCACCAGGCACACACAAGCTGTCTGCTGCCTAGAGGTGAATTTTCCCTTTGTTCCTCAACTGATAAGGCAACCTGTTGCAAATAAGGTATGGGCTTCTTAATATTTTCTCTTACATCTCCAACAAAAAGCTCTTCCTGAGTCTCATTCTCATGTGAGAAATTTGCTTTTTCCCCCACTCATTGTGGTATTTGCTATTTTGGGTGCTCAGAAAATTTGCAGCCTCAGAAGCTTGCTTCCTATTCCTTATATGATATTTTAGCAAGTACAAAGGATGCAAAGTATTTATAGAGCTCAGACAGGTTTTTACTTAGCAAAGCACTGTTACCTGTCAGCATCCACAGTCACGTCATGAACCCCTCTCTGGATGACGTCTCGAGAGGCAGCAAGGTCTGGTATTCGGTTCAGACTTCTTGTATATAGGTTGAGTCCTCCATCTGTCATGTACCTGAAAATAAATCTGTGGTCAGTCGGTGGGAAATGCAGCCATCTGGCAACATGTTTCTCTTTAAAGTTAATGGTCTGTGAAATTCAAATATTTAAGGTACAGGTTATCTTATTAGATGGTAGACTTATACCGAATACTGCCACTTTATGTGCCTGGCATAGGGAGACTGCGTATCTGCCTGTTTTCTGGGATCATTTGCCTTTTTCTGTCATGGCTTACAGGCCAAGCTCTTTTAATAAAATATTTTTAGACTGAAGCTCTCAAGTATGTTCAAAAAAATAGCATCAGGTGCAAGAAAAATCACTTAGCTTAAAAAAGAAAAAAAAAAAATTAGTTCCATTTATCCAAATGGGAACAGAGATTAGGAACACAAATTCCTAGTCCTTGTTGGTATGCAATTATTCAGACATGAAAGAGATATTCACGGAAGACCTTACAATGATATTTAAGAATATTTGTATTGTGTATTCCTTTTACTTGATTCTCCCCACATTATAATGCATGTCTAATGAATGAAACAGTGAGTATAGTGCTGTTTACTCACTAGAGAACCATTAAAAGTTTATGAATTAAAAGTACACCAATAATTTCTGGAAT
The DNA here is from genome assembly GCF_035770615.1 of Melospiza melodia melodia. NCBI lineage: Eukaryota > Metazoa > Chordata > Aves > Passeriformes > Passerellidae > Melospiza > Melospiza melodia. Next base: position 66,175,698 of record NC_086197.1, read on the forward strand.
GCCTACCTACAGTTTGGTTGTCTGTCTGAGATGCCTTGGCCCTTATAATGGAGCAGCATCATCAGCCAGTCTTACCCACAGGAACTCTCCATTATGTTCCCAAAGGACCTTTTGTTAAACTGTCCTCCCTCTAAGGCTCTTGTTCTTTCTGTTTCCTTTTTGTATTTTCTGATAACTTTAATTTACCAACAAAGTTAGCATAAATTTATTTTTGAAGGACCATGCACATGTATGGCACTGAACATAGAAGCACAAATATTCAGAAAAAAAATTCTGTACCTCACTGAACCTACTCAAAATAAAGTACAGACTTACTGAAACAGGTGTAGTCCCAATGTCAGGTGTATGGCCAAAATGATCTCCCAGAGTTTACTCCTGAGTCAGTCTTTACACAAGCTCTCCTTGAGCCATGAAATGGTGCCACACAAATGCACCTCTCAGTCTAAGCATGTATGCAAGCACACAAACATTCCACTTTAGTAATTACACAGAATCCCAGGCACAAACCAAGGCACGCACACACACTGCTGCTACTCCAGCTGTTCTGTTGGCCCTCCCCCTGTGGTTCCTTCTGGGAGCAGATTTAATTGAAATAATCTATGACAGAGACCTGAGGGCCAATTCAGCAGCCTGGGAGCTCCTGCCTGTGCCTCCTTCCCCGTGGCTGGGGGTGGCTGAACAGGTGCAGCCCTTGAGAGCAAAGCTGCAGCAGCGGAGCCCTGTGTGGTCGCTCCAGTCTGAGAAGGCAGCATGTCCTGGGTGGCAGATGGGTGAAGGCAGCCTCAAGTGCATTAAAACACAAATGATCCCTTTGATTATTTTCAACAAAACTCTGAGGTGTTTAAAGCACGGGTGAGATTCAGCCAGTAGTTTGGCAGTGTGTTTCTGAAGCCTTGGGATCTGGAGTTTAGAGGTAACTTCACATTTGTTTGCAAAGGTCAATTAACAGTCACATTTACATATTATATTCATCTTTTATTAAAGACAAAATTCAGACTTTTTTGACAGATTATTTAGCTAGCTGTGAATTATCCAGTAGATTCCACAGCTCTAGAATTGCATATTAAATTTAGCTGTGGCTTGAATGCAATCCAAACTAAATGCATTTTTTTCCCCGTATAAGTAAGGATAGACTTGACAAGTGCAACAGGCTTTCCTCGCACTAATTTCTAATTACTGCTGCATTCTTTTCCCCAAGTGATTAAAGTAATTAAACTGATAATGGAAGAGGCATAGAGGAGATAAGACTTTACATGCCTCAGTGAATCCTGAAATTTCAGAGCATATCAACTTGTTTTTAACATTTACTGCACCTAAAAATGTTAACTGAGCACAGAGCAACTTACTATCTATTGAGTTATCCTTATTACAGATTCAAAGAAAATTCACATAAGATGACTATATTCACCCTTTAATGTGATAAGCTAATTAATACAACTCATGAGGCACTGCAAAGGATTCCCTTTTTTAAAATTTTGAATAAAACCATGAATCTGTTGAAGCCAGCATTAATATTTCCTTTATGATAAGAGGTCCTCAGACATTAAAGTATCATATTTTCCATATGTATTTTCTCTTTTCTAGCACACAGAAATATGGCATCCTACTTGACAGTCATTACTGATGTGTTGTGGACAATGTTGTCAGCAGTGCTGTATACACAGATCACTGAAAAAGTAGACCAGGGAGATACAGGAATTGCTTTCTTTAAAATGATGCTTTTTCTAGAGATCTATCCTTGGATGGTGCTTGAGATGAGACACAACTCCAGAGAGAGCTTTAATCACAGACTTTAATCACAGATTTCCCTTTAGGAATGTATCATACTCAATTTCATCCCCCACTATTCTCTAATCATAGCTATGCTTCAAACTAAGAGATTAGATTGACAGCAAGAATTCTAAAATTATAGAGTGAAGCAGTGTGGTGTGACATGACCAGGTACTCCATGGAACTTCTATTTAACATAGTGTTACATCAGTCAGCAAGCAGCCTTGAGGTGCCAAAAGCAGCAGTGAATAGTAATTTGAGTAAAACTGTAACATGGCTGTTCTTTTTTAAAGATGTTCTAGGAGGTCTAACACACACAGGACTGAAGTGACTTGTGTTCCTAGATCGCGATAAGAATTGTTGAATTTAAAACACAAGGAATGCAGCACCTCAAACTGCAGTACCCCAACTGATAGAGCAAACAAAAATAAAAATTGTGATTCTTCCTCCTGGATACACTAAAAGAGTAACTGGTCTAGTCTTTAATGAAAAGATATTGCTGCTGCTCAAATGATATGCACAGCTGAAAACCTACAATAAAAGCCCATTACAATGACTATGCTAGACAATATCTGAAGTGGAAACAGAAAGTCAGTGCTGTCAACAACTGCTTTTCATCAGCTGCATCCAATGTCATACATACCATCTCAAACAAAACATAAAAATACCAAAAGAAGACTTACCCCAGGGAAAGCAATGCAAACTGATGGCTCACAGGACAACCAGAATTTTCCAGTAAGTAATATTGAAATTCAAAGTTCACAGCAAAGTAATTTTGATGTTAAAGGAGAACAGAATTTGAAGGCAGCTGAGAGTATCACTGGCAGATTAGAGGTTTATTTTTTTTATATGTATATTTAAATTTTACAACTATAATGCAACTTCTGCTTGTGTGCCAAAATTTTTAGAAAAATCCTTCTAGTCCTACCAATCATACATTAGCTCATATGGGGAAAAAGTGCCGCTTACCCACTGTTGATGTCATCAGTCCTCAGGCTTTTCCCAAGAATGTCCCCATCACTCATGTAGCCGCCAACATCAGCTTCAGAGGATATGTCCAAGTCAGCAGTTCCCTTCTCACTCATGTCAATCTGAGAGATGTTTCCAAGGCGAGAGACAGCAGCTCGGCGGAGCGGGGTGGTGTACATGAACCGAGAGGGGTCTGTGTGGATGAAGCGGCTGGCGCTGCTGCGAGGATAACCAGCACCCAAGGACGGAGCATCTCCCGCCTGCAGCCGAGGGCTGGCCTGCCCCAGCCTCCAAGTCATGGCGCTCGATCGGCTGGATAGGCTTGGTATGCTTCTCCCATTCACCTCAGTTGTCACAGTGCTGTCAAAAGTTGTCTCCAATGTGCTGCCAAACAGAATGGAGAAGTCAGTGAACTGTGCCTTCTATGTTTCTGAGAAGTCAAGAAAAGTGAAGGCTGGAGGAAAGTAATTTGTTTTTAAAAACTCTCTGTGTGTATGTGCTTCCACATTTGCACACATATGCCTGCATATGACCTCAGTTCTGAGGCCAGTCTTGTTTAGTATCTTTACCAATGACCTGGATGAGGGGATTGAGTGCCCTCTTAGTCACTTTGCTGATGACTGAAAGTTGGGCAAGAGTCTTCATCTGCTGGAGGGCAGGAAGGCTCTGCAGAGGGGTCTGGACAGGCTGGATCAGTGGATTGAGGCCAATTGTGAGAGGTTCAACAAGGCCAAGAACCAGGTCCTACTCTTGGGTCCCAAAACCCCCACATAGCACTACAGGCTGGGGACAGAGTTGCTGGAAAGTAGCCCAGCAATAAAAGAACTTGTGTGCTTGTGACAGTGGCTGAACACGAGCCAGCATGTGCCCAGGTGGCCAAGAAGGACAATGGCATCCTGGCCTGGATCAGCAATAGTGTGGCCAGCAGGAGCAGAGAAATTGTTACCCTCCTCTACTCAGCACTGGTGAGGCCACAGCTCAAATCCTGTGTCCGGTTCTGGGCTCCTCAGTACAAGAAAGACATTGTGGTGCTGGAATACGTCCAGAGAAGGGCAGTGGAGGTGGTGAAGAGTCTGGAGCACAAGTCTGATGAGGAGCGGCTCAGGGAGTGGCCTGGAGAAAAGGAGGCTCAGGGGAGACCTTATCACTCTCTACAACTGCCTGAAAGGAGGTTGCAGTCAGATGGGGATTGGCATCTTCCCCTAGATAACAAGTGATAGAACAAGAGCAAATGGCCTCAAGTTTTAACAGGGGAGGCTTGCAGCAGATATGAGGAAAAGTTTCTTCATGGATAGGGTTGCCAAGCACTGGAACAGGCTGCCCAGGGAAGGGGTCATCGTTACTAGTATCTACAAGACTTGTAGATGCGGCACTTTGGGACAGGGTGGACTTGGCAGTGCTGGGCTGATGGTTGGACTTGGTGATCTTATAGGTCTTTTCCAAACTAAACAATTTAATGCTTCCATGATTCTATAACCTCTATTTGTGGGAATAGTGCCAAACACCCAGTATCTTTACCAAGATTAGGACAAGAGAATATTGACTCTAGAGGTTTCACTAATCTGTGTATGTGATTTAAGGTGCTGTGGTAAAACTATTTTGGTGGAAAATCCACTACATGAGTGTGTGACTGAACATAATCACATGCATGGAATGCCTGAGACATGTTTTGTGCGTTACAAAATTAGCAGAGACCCCAGGGACCAATCAGAAGGCAGTGGTTTATCTGTAACAAAATTAAAAGGGAGCTCATGTAGGAAGAAAGGGGAAGCAGAGGAAAAAAACACCTGGAGAGCTCAAAACTGTAACACTACACCAGTGTGTCTTTTTCTTATTGCTGACGTATTTCTTTTTTACATTTAGAGTTTTCCTTGCAGTTGATCTCAACCCCAACATCTACTTATAAAATTACCTAAAATAAATTTTATCAGCTTCTAAATAAATGTGTATGAAACAATAACGGTCTTTATGAATGATTGTATAAGACATTCTGACAATATAGTATATTAAAGTCACATGTAAGTTGCTAAGGCAGTTTAGTGTCATAGCTAATTTTCCCTTGCAAGTCTCTCATTAATTCAGCAACTAGTAATACTCTCCCATGGTCCATATTTTTAGTAGTCTACACAAAACCAGTATACCTGTGGCTTATCTGGGTCCCTCTAAGGCTGGACATGGTTTCTTCCAAATTCTGTCTCAGGTCTGCAATGTTCTTAACGGTTCTCATTCTTCTTGTTTCAGGGTCTTCCCCTGGAGGAAAACAGTAAAACCAGCATAGACTTAAGCATGTGTGTTATTAAGGTTGAATAAAGTGCACAAGAATGCACACATATGATTGTAAATATCTTTTAATATTTTAAAAAATAAAACTTCATCCTTTCATTAATAAAACACATATACACTCATAAACAACATGTGGTATATAAAAAACCCCACCTGCCTGTTAAGGCAGGCCCAAATCTATCAATGAAACTCTGATTTACAGTGTTGGGATTTTTATCCTCTGTAATCAAGGCAGGATGCAGCCCCAGACCACTTGATAAATTATAAAGTCCCTTTTTAGTCCTTGACATTTTACATAACTCAGTAGTAAAAAAAGCCACAGTAAATCTGTGATCTGTCATCCCAGAAAAAACTGGGATGACTCTTAGAACAACTCTTCAGCATTCACTTAACATTAACAGAGGCTATTTCAATGTACTTCTTAAGTAAGGCACTTAACAAAGCATCTTTCCTAGACTGTAATGCTTTTCTGAAGGGGGACATTATTCTTCATATGGGATAGAAAAAAATATGCTTCTTGAGATACAAATTGGAACACCCTAAGCACACACATCATTTATACAATTAGACTTTTCAACAGCCTTCAGGATTCATTGTGAAAAGCTAGTCTCATATCTCAGATAATGAAGCTTTCAGAACTTCACCTGTAACATCCAGAACAATGTTTACTTCACACAATTAAAAACAAATTTAAAAGAGAACTTATATATGATATGTTACAAAAGAGAAACATCATAAACCTCAAAGAAGCCTCCAGTGGTCATATACAAAAACCTAGAAATGCAGGTTTTCTAGGAAATTCATAGATCAAGGAAGTTGAATTCATTTTACTTTTGAACAACAAGAGAATTCCAAAAGAAATTCTATGACAAAAACCTCTGATTTCTTCAAGGCTAGTGTTCTACTTCTGATCATGTCCTGTATGTGTTTCTTGTAAAAAAGCTGGCAAGAAGCCATTAGAGTTATGTATTAGAGTTAGATGTATTTTACATGTATTAGAGTTACATGTATAATGCTGAACTTGAAGTGCAAATAATTCCTTTTTGACTCTATCAATTACAAATTTCATATCATACCTCACAGGCGTTCTGCAGTCAGGTCCTATTGCCCAAACACTCTGTAGGCCGCTAAGAAAAGTCTCAACTCCTGACATTATATGGAAATAAATTATTTAATATAAATTCCATATAAACTTTAATTCCTCCTCAACAGGCAAACAATGCATGTAACTAGCCAACATTACCTGCAGTTGTGGCTTAATGTCAAACCAGCTTTCACAGCAATACAATTTTGAGGTTTTCCCATCTACCCTGCCCTGGTTGTGTCTTCTGTCCTCTTTGCTCCAGACAAACAGTCCTTTGGGAAATTATGTTTGCTTATTTCATCACTCAAAAAAAAATTCTTCAGTGCTTTAATGATGCTAATGTCTATAAATGTCTGGTTTGGCACCATGAACTGACAGTGGGATCAACATGTGGACAGGATGGAAAAATGCAGTGGGGATACAGGTCCTGCACTGCTGCCAAACTCTGTCTTCTCAAGCCACACCCCAAGGCCATGTCTGTTCACAATATTTAGTTTCACAAAATAAACTACCTGTGTACATTTTTACATATAGTGTTTTGCAGGAGAAAAATGCCTGCACTGAAATTATTTACAACTGTTCCTGTGTTTCAAGCTACATGTGTTCGCTAAAGCACTGGCAATCAATGTACTCATGGATCCCAGCAGCTCTTTGCAGAAGTTTCTGTACCACCCTGGAGCTTCCTGTGAGGCAGGAGGGCTCATGGCCAGGCTAGGCTGAGGACATTTACATCCTGTTAGACTCAGACTGCTTTTTAAAGCCCAGACAATTTCCAGGCACACTGTCCATGCCTGCCTCCAGCCAGCTGTCTGTGGTGCACTCAGTTCCTCAGCCACTGCCCTTCGCCTTCGCCCCTCTGCCAAATGCATTCAAATTGACTTCCAAGAGCACATTATATTCCTGCCATAATACCTATATCAGGAAGACCTTGCCCTGCCTTGAACCAGAGGTGAAAGAGTAGCTTGTTGGTATAAGAAAATCTTCTATTTACACAGAAAGACAAATTCTGGGGTCTTTGCAGGCAGAATTAAAGGCAAAGCAGTACTTTACCTTTATATTCATTTGAGGAACTGAATATAATTCGTATTTTAGAGTGACGTTGCCCTTTTCCTTCCTTGTTTATCCTTGTCAGTTGTCCTTTGCTGTATGTTAACATTGCAAATTCTTGCAGCAAAAATGACAGCAGCTGTCTTTTTTAATATGTATTGCACAGTAAATGGCATAACAAAGCCTTGAGGTATAATTGCAATATATTAAATAAAAAAGGTACATATATGGCAAGCTGCCAAAATATATTTTCACAGTAAAGAATACTTCGCTTTCAGACAAATTATACCATAAAATTAGGTTATTCTATCCTGCAGAGGTGAAAAACTTGAGATCTAATGTCTTTTGATCTCTCAGTGACACAGCAGATAATTTCCACCAGTTTTAGCAAAAAAAAAAGAGTTAAAACCAAAGTTTTATTATACTAAAATACTACATAGTACTATTTTAATAAAATCTCCCACTAACTGCTAGAGTGATTTGAAAGAAATAGTTCTTTTTTCTTTCCATCATTCTCTAAATGTCACTGGAATCCTGCTGTACCATGGATGAACAAGTCAGAAAGTATAAATAGTTGACAGTGAAGAAATATTCTGTACTGAGTACAAGATCCTATGTTTTCATGATAGCACTGACTCCCCATCCACATCAAGGCTCCTTCTGTAAAGAGGACCATAGGGATGATGTAGATGTTAATTTTTCAGAAAACTAGCTACACTGTGCCTGCTAGTGGAGACACTTTGGTGCTTAATGCATCAGGACTGGTTCAAAGGCATCCCAGACTCCTCTGGGTACCTTGTTCCTTATAATATGGCACAGTCATCACAGAGTCTGGCCATATTTGCAGGACCTAACATATCAGAAAAGCTCCCAGTCTGTTATCTCAAGTGATTCTGGCTTATATACTGAGAAAAAATCATTCTGTATCACACATGGGGAAACTGGGATAAGACTAAAACTGAAACCTGAAACTTTCTGTCAAAATTCTGTTCCTCTCACAAGAAAGGCCATCCAATCATTTGTAGCTTTATCATTTATAAACATGAATATTCCAAAAGATTGTCCCCAATTTTTTTGCCTATAAACAGTGAATCATTATTCCCTCAGTAAATTTCTGGAAAATACATTGATTTCTTTCACTGTGTGATACATTCACAGGAAATCCAAATTGGACATTTTACAGAAACCACTAGATACCCAGGTCAGTCTTTTACATTCACATTTCTGAAGCTCCCTCATAATTTCACATTCAATAATAGTGTTCATAATAATTTCTGTTCTTCTGCACATGTAATCACAGCCCCAAGCAAATGGGAGTGTAACAATTCCATCAATTGTCTGATTTGCATGAAAGGATTTACAAATAAGAAACATTTCCCCAGAGAATTGTCCACTATGAGATATTAATTCAGAAAGGAAAGTACGAGTTTTACCCTGCAAGCAGGGAAACTGAGGCTTACAAGAGAGCAGGGATTTGTCAGTGGCAAACAGCTGAATAGGAGCAGAGGCACATTAGAGCCCAGTCTTCTGTGCTAGCAAGCTTTTGATCTCTAGCAGAAGCCCTTTTAACCTACTGGTACACTCTAATAATAAAAGGTATGCACACAAAGAGGATTCTTATTTCTTTCTTGTTTTGAGGTAACAGCTTTTTACACTATATACACAGCAAAAATTTTGTCCTTAATGTTTAAACACAATCAGGGCTAACATATCTACCAGCAAGAAGCTCCAGGCTAGACACATGGCATATAACCTTTGAAAAGCAAGCAGCTACTTCAACCATTTAACTGAAGACTGAAGAACAAAGCTTTGGGAATGAGCACTTTGAGCACTCTTAAAGGGCTGAGAGATGAAAAGTAACACAGCAGCCTTTGAAGCACCTATGGCTGTGGACTTCAAATACTCACTGGCGTGTACAGACATAACAAAAGTGGCTATTTGAGCTACACTGAAACCCTGGCACTCACAATTCCACATGTAGGGGTGCAGTTATCTGCAGGGGGGCTAGAGAAGGGGGAAGAAACACTGGAGGGTCAGTTTGTAGGAAGGCCGAGATGTGCTTCGCCCCACCCAAAACTTGGGTTCAAGATATCAATTTCAAATTAATGAGAAAAAATATCATTAAAATAGATTTATTTAACAATAAACTAATAGCACTTAAATATTTCACCTTATTTTCAAAAAGCTAAGCTATGTTCAGTTATTCACAGGCTGCTGCGGCCCCTGCACCCATCACAAGCAATTTAGACATTTGTCTTCATTTCACACAGTCTTAAGATGTCACAGGAAGGAAACAAAGAAGAAATGGCTAGACCCTATTTTTGCATACTACTGCAAATAAACCCAGTTCTGTCTTGGGAAATCACTGTCAAGATCAAAAATCTGCTCTGTGCAGATATGTGCTAACACTTGGGTCTCCTCCTGCCCTTCCTGATGACAAGCCAAAGTTAACTTACCTAAAATATCAGTATAAAGGACCTGTTCTAGGTCACCCAGCATTGTTATTATGACATCTTCATCCAGATGTGCAGTCCCTTCACGCAAGCACCCTTCCTCCTCCTCCTCTGCCCAGGTCCTGCTGGGGAAATGGGATGTGCAGGACGCATTTTCATCATCGGATTTTTTGCTCTCCTCATTGTCAGTTTGAAAGCCTTCACCTGTACACCGGTCTCCTGACCTCTGGGATGTCCTGCTTCCAGCAGGTGGTATCCCCTGAAATGCCTGGTTTGTGGTCAATCCAGAGTGGCAGAGCGAGTGCACTGACTGTGAGAATGCCTTGGACAGGGAGCCTCTGCACCCAGCTTCTGCATGCCGCTGTTGGTAACTCTGGCTGGACTTGGAGGCGTTTCCAAACCAGTTCTCCCTGTATGAGTGTCGCCTCTTCTCCCCTTCACTGATGAGCGTGAGATTGGTTAGAGATTTCTGCTTCTGAAGACGAGCACACCCTCTTCTAACCTCCGTGCCTTTAAACACTGACAGTTCAGCAGATCGCTGCATCTTTCTGGCTGGGCTGCACCTCAGTTAGATTTCATATTTCTGAGATGGACAGCAGCTGAATTCCCCCGGGAGCTGCGGGCGGTGCTCCCTGCATCGCCGCACGCTGCACACCCCAGGTAGCACACGCTCGCACTCACAGGGAAAGCACAGCTCCCACATGCACTCTGCACACTGCAAGGGACTAGACAGGCACAGTCATCTTCTTTAAAATTACGCTGCTGTCTCTGCTCAGCCACTTCTCGTCCATCACATTAATCTGCAGTACTTACAGTCATTTTCACTTCGATTTCTCTCAAGCAGAAGAGAGTTGATCAAACACTCTGCTCCAGCACAGAAGTAATCCCAAAAGCCAACTGTGTTTTCCCCTCTCCATCCAATCACCAGTCTCATCGGAGCGGTGGGCCTGCATCTCTTTCTACAGCTGCTGCCTTCTGAAATCCAAAGTAGGCACAAGTACTGTCTCGGGCTTTTCCCTCCCTCTCACCAGCTCATGACTGATCCTAGTGCACAGCTCTTCACTTCAGATGGGCTGACACAGAGCTGCAAGTACAGCCTCCACGTCAGAGCTCAATAAAGAGCCAAAATTAACCACTGAAGCACAAGCCTCCTTACATTTTAGTATTCAACCTGCATTCCCAGATATATGACTCTTCTCTGCTACTGCAGTGAATGCTGCTGGCTGCCATGGCAGCAAACATCCTGGTGAATTAAACCGGAGACACAGAAGCCTCTGCCCAGTTTACAGTGCCACAGGTTTCAAGACACAGCTTCACCTGAATGGGATGCTACAGTAACAGATCTAGCTCATGGTCAAATCCTATTTTTCTCCCCGAAAGGTAAGGATGAACAACTATTTCTTCCATATCACTGTTACTCCCTATGCAGGAAGCTAAAAGCAGACTTGCAAAAGGACCTTCAGTCTTGCAATTTCTGCTCTAAATAAAAAAATATCATTTAATATCATAAGTATTGGAACACAACAGTATTTGTCTGGTAAAATGGTTCATAAAAGGAAATATTTAATTTCTTTCTCCTTAGAAAGCTACTCTGTTTGCACCTCTCTGAGATTCAGAGGCTAGTACAGAATTATAAAATCTGTAAAAAATCATTGTTCCACACTAATTTGAAGAAAATCTATTAATGGAGGAGTGATTTTTTTAATAAAGCAAATTAGTATTGTGTCAGAACTAAGTTCAGCAATTTTGAATGCTATTTTTAAATTCATTGTCCAGAGAGAAAGAAGACTTATGCTAAAATGTATATATTTTCTCACAAAGAAAAAGATATTAGTCCCAGAAATGGACAGATGAACAAAGAAATACCTGAATTTAATTATCATTTTTTTAGATACAAACTTTTTTATCTAGGGGAAATTAATTTCACAAAACATTATATAGAAATCTACAAATAATAAAACTGCTGTATAAAAATAAACTGCTTTTGTCAGTGTGAAAACATGCTCAAGTCTCTACCTGAGAAACCTTGACAGAAAAATAACCTTTAAAAATGCCACCCTAAGAATTACAAGCTGTTCACAGATTTCCTATATGAATAAACAGATGTTAGCAGAAGCTTCAGTGTGTATTTCTTGCCTTTCACTGGTTCAATTTACAGTTATTGAAGATACACAGGGGAAAATTCTCAGAAATTTCAAAGGAAAGGTACATTTCTTCCTAGATAACTCTCAGAAACATGGAATAACTCTCAGAAACATGGAATAACTCAGAAAAAAAAATCAGGAGTCCAAAGTAATGGTGGTTTTCCATATTAAAGCACTGGATTTCTGAGGAAGATATCAAGAGGAGGTACCACTCCCATCTCCACCTAGAACACACAGTCAAAGGGCAGACAAGATGAATGGTCTGTCTGCCTGAGTACAAAACTGACCCAAATATTAAACACCTATCACTTTTTCAGCATGGAAATAAAAGATAAGACTGCTGTGTTTACACCAGGGTCTGCCAGCTGCAGTGACATATGGGCTCTTGGAAGGGTTTTGTGAATGTGCTGGTGCCTGCCTGCAGCAGAGCAGGTGTGGTGTGGATGCCAATGGTGTCTCAGAGCTGCTGTGGTGCTGGTGCTGTCACAGAATACCAGAGCACTGCCTGCACACTCCTGTGTTGGTGTGCACTGACAGTGCCATGTGGCTGTCCCAGCCTGTCCAACACGCCTGAAAAAGCTGTGGTTGCTAGAAAGTCCTCACAGGGAGGTATTGACAATAGAGAATTTCAAAAAAAAGAAGGGCAGGGCAGTCTCACTCTTTTTTGCATTAATTTGTTTTATATCCTAAATTATACTCAAATTGGTACAGTATTCTCCATTGCTATATTTTGAATTAACAGGAAAGATAATGGTTTTTAGCTCAGTTGGTCAGGGCACAGTGCTAATAATGGCAAGGTTGTGGATCCAATCCCTGTGTGGGCCATTCACTTAAGAGCTGGACTTGATGATCCTTCTGGGTCCCTTCCAAACCAAATCAGACTGTGATTCTGTGATTTGGCTCTGTGATGCCAAATTTCTCTCGGTGATTGTCTTGGAATCAAGAGAACAAGCTCTTTTCCTACCATAAAAAGCAAGTCTCAATCTCTCCCTGATATTTCAAATCCATTAATAACTTCCCCACCTGCCCTCTCATGCCCCAACACCTGCAGGCAGTGACTTGTCTCCATGGAAAGCTGTAGGCAGAGGTGGGCCTGCTCTGCCTCCATGCAGGCTCCCAGTGAGCATGGTCACATGCAGCAGTCTGCACTGCAGGGCTGCACTGGCCTCAGGAACCCTTGTGGGCAGGGCACAGCCCTCGTGCCGTGCACTGCTCTGCTAGGGAAGCAGCGCATGGCACGGCTGCTCACCTCCAACATGAGACCAGATAAAAGCTACCAGAACTGGACAGGTACAGCCAGTGCTCTTTCTAGCTGGGAGCAGAAAAAGTTTTGGCAGGGGATGAAAAATGTTCACCCAATGAGCCACACCAAATCTCCCATAGGGTGCTGCCAATAGGTGCCACACCCCCCCCCCCCCCCGGCTGGACAGGTCTCTGGCAGTGACACAGCTGTGTCCTGGGCCACCCAGTGAGCCTCAGGGTCTCTGCTGACCTGTCACTGCTCCCAGTTGAGCTAGTCATTGCAGCCCAGCTTCAGAGCACACAGGTCACAGAGCATCATACTGAAAAGGAAAGACACTGGACTGTGTGAGAGCCGTGTGAGGGTAGCTGGCAGCTGCAGCACTCGTCTGCCTCACTCTGAAAATACACTGAAAACACAGTGAGTGCAGTGCTTTTCTACAGAGGTACTGAGGCTAATCACACAACCTTCATTCAGCCTTCCTGTGTACAGACATTTTACCACATCTCTTAATGATAAAGTCATATGAACTTTTCTCCCATTAATCCCATTGCCTCACGTGGCTGACAGGCCATGGTGATCATCCCCAGATACAACGGATACTTATTTATCTCAGACCAAGTACTCAGTAGAAACAACACTGAATTTATCCTTGTACTTTACCACATCCCTCTGCAGGGTGTCATTTGCCAAAACATAAAATTGCAATGTGAAAAATTCTTAGGTTTATTTCTTCAAAAAGAACTTTCTAAAGCTCAGCTCTCCATTTTAAAATGTTGAGATATAGTAACCAAAAAATACATCTTTCTATGGTAAGAAGAAAGTATAGGACAGTAGAGAAGAGCAAATGTCATGACAGCATTATTCCCCAACTACCTTGCAATTCAGTGCGCTCCCCACCCACCAAGCAGGAATATGTTTACATCAAGAACATGTTAGGGAACTTCCTCTATCACAGTCAGTGTAACATACTACTTTATTTTTACAGTCTCTTTCCTAAAAGGAATTATAAAAATTATTTTAAGAACTAATAATCTTTGGGCAATTTTGCTGTCAGATAAGACTTTCTTTGAAGTCTCAGTGGATGGTTTAGAACCCTACAAATGAATTATGTAATAGATATGGAAATGCATAAGATTATGAATCTCTTCAGTTAAGCTTACTTGAAAAAAAAATAAACTATTCCTGCATGTATTAATTATTTCTTTCAGAGAACAAAAAATTAAGCACAATAAACATAAAATATTTAAATTTGAATGTTTTTATGCTAATCCTGCCATTGAGATAGCCCTATAACTTTTAAAAGTACTGTTTCATTTCTGCTTCATTCATCAGATTTAATATAATTAGTCAATATTTATAAATTCATGAATAATTACTTAATCAAACATTTTCCATTAAGCTCTGAGAACATGCCAGCACTTGTGAAAGCCAAATGTTATCACTGATTTAATGAAATAATACTTAGTTTACTGACATGTACAGTTTACAATGGATTATTAACTAATTAACTTGCTGACATCCTTCTCCAATAAACCTGCTGCAGAAGGTGATAAATGTCACAGCTACTTCAAGAAGAAATAGTTGGTAAGAAAGTCTGAAAAACTTGTTCCCAGCCATATCGTGAATAACAACAACCAACCGGAGTTACTTTATTAGCCATTATTGCCATTATCATATTATAATCCTGCTTATAAAGATATATTCCAGTTTTGTAGAAACTGAGTGGGTAGATACCGAGTGGTCTTGTTGACGCAAACATTATATAAAGTACATGCAAGAAACTGTGTTCATACTTGAATGCAGAATTGTTCCTTATTTAGGGGACTCAGATTCTGTCTGGGATTTTCCAGAAGTCTGCACACCTGTGTGCCACATGAGCAACAAGCCTACCACACACAGAACACACAAGACCTACTCCTCAGGTGTCTCATGCCTACAAACAGGGCTCACTCAGTGGGAGTACATGCATCACTGGAGCTGTGCACACAGAGGGGATTCGAGGTGTGCAGGAAGACTAAAAGCTGCTCTAGGTGCACTCTCGTGCTGATCGCCATGCGCACTGTGGAAACACTTGAGGCTTTTATGGCTGAGCTGTGGAATATTCAAAGGGGGAAAAAGTAGGAAAAAGTCTGAAGCACTTCAGATCACATCTAGAACACATTCCCACCAGAGACATGGGAACAGATTTACAATACCTCTACCAAGATGCAGAACTGCTTTTTGGCATATGCCGTGTATACTGGCTTTAGGCATAAGCCATGTATATATTCACATTATTGGTGAACACATTATTGGTGATAATATAAAAATAAAGAGGATGTCCAGTTTATCAGGACAACCACAAGCCACACTTCTGAGTCTATGCCTACACCAGCTTCCTCACCTCCCTTGCCTTCCAGAACTATTCTCTTCTCATGACTGTGCAGGTAAAACCAAGAAATCACTCGCAAAGCAGTGGGCAGGAAACACGTGGCTTGAGCTCTGACTTTACCTTTCACCACATCTGAGTTGGAAGACAGGAGAAGCTTTAAAGGTAACCAGCTCCCTTGGAGGAGGAAGACAGAGGAGAAGAGAGCTGAAAACTCCCTCTACAGATTCTTCCTTTACTTTCTACTTTCCCATCATCACTGTTTAGACAGCAGCAAAGAGATGTGAACTGCCTTGCTGGACGCAGAAAGCAGAGCAATGAATTTTCACCACTACAGCAAGGAAATTATCTTGGGCTTGATTCCTGAATTACACCAGGAGAATGGTGCCTGGCCAACCACTCCTAAATAATTTTAAGATTATTTTTTTTTACATTCAACTTTTGTCTTTATTATGGAGAAGTCTTGAACTAGACAGGCTGAAAGCATCAGTTGAGATTCAGTTGGCTGATATTGAAGTGAGTTAGGAGCTCTGATATGACCAACTTGGCTGGTTATGGGAGCAGTAATCTTCAGCCAAGAAGCAATAACAAACAGGAATGTGTAAATATTCAGAAAATAGAGGAACAGTTTATACAACAACATTGGCCAAAATATTCTAGTCCTGAGGATGCGAGCCTTAGTTCTAAATATTTGGCACTTTAAAAATAATAATGATCAATGAAGCAGAAACACAATACAGGTGGGACAACACTTCATGAACACACTCCTCCAAGCTGTTTAGTGATTTCCACAGATGTTCACTCGTCAGCATTATCCTTACTGATCCTTACCATTTACAAACATATTGTGCTAGGGTGGTGGCTACTGAGTTTCAGAAGAATATCAAGATAATATAAAGATGATGTCCACCCACAGCAACAGTTGAAAATTTCAGGAAAAAGGTAATATCAAAATGAAAGAAAGTGGATTCATTGCTTAATACCCTGAAAATAAGTGACCAGACCACGGAAATTAACCTTCCTATCTCTTTGCTACTACACTAGTGTAATTCCTTGATCATATCAGAATAAATATGCTCTTAAGTAAAAAATTGAACTGTCCTTTCTCATAGGTAATCCATCATGGAATACTCCTCTGAGCAACTATCGCATGAGCTTTTATCCACGCAGATCTAACAACATAATCACCAATGACTTGGTGATAGTTCATCCATGCAGGAAATTAATTACTCAGCAAATATAGTACTTGATCCATTTATTCCTTTTGCTGCTAACAGTTAAATACAGGTGACACACCTCTGCTTCCCTATGTGCACAGCAAATCACTGACCACATTTTTCCAGTGGTTCTGCTTTACAGCCTGTTATGCCAATCAATGGCTAATGCCAGAGTCTAAATAATCAGACTAGGAACATCTCTGGTGTCTAGTTTTCTTTATGTCATTTTCTTCCTTTTGCTGCTGTTTAGTTTTTGTTCACAACAGTAAAAAGGTCATCAGACATGATATTCTGTATGATCAATTCAGCAGGTATTGAATAGTTTGGGGTTTTTTCTAGCTTCTCTCTGGATGATTCCTTGAAGCATCTCTTGATTTGTGGTAAGTGTTTCAATTAAACTCTTTATATATATTAGACCAAGGAGTCCAATTTCTGAAGTAATTAAAAACAATTTTATATTTTAGCAGGTAAGCATTACCTCCAAAGAGGTGATATATTTATCACAGAACCTGGCTGTGCAAATAAAGAATGCCAGAAGACTTCCAAAGGGACTGAGACAAACCAGGACAAAACCTATTTCAGTAGGAGTCAGATAAATGCCAAGACAGTCCCCATAAATCTTGGGCATCTGATTACCCTTCTGGTGGAGAGATAATTTTAGAATGATGTATCAAATTAGTGCTTTAAGTGAGTTATATCCTGTGTGAGAAGAACCAAGACTCATGACAAATCCATTTGAATGTTGACAATTTGTGGTAAAAGGGCAAAACTGTAGTTAAACCAGTGAGATAGGATATCACCTTCAATTTTTGTAAAATTATAAGATTAAGGATGCTAAAGAAAAACAAAACAAAGCCACAGCAAAAATAAACCCTTAAACCCCCAAGTAACAGCTCTTGCAGAGTCCCTTTGGAAGAACTTGTACACAACCCTGCAGTGCAGTTCAGTCCTGATGAGAAAGTGAGATGTGGCACACTTTGCTTTTTGCAGGGATAGGCAGAGTCATGGCCAGATCCAGTGCTGGTGTAACTCAGCTTGGTTCTGTTGACTTCAAAGGAATTATTCCAATATGACTAAAATATCTCATCCCTTCAGCTTTGTAACCTAGTAAGGACCTTAATCCATGTTTACAAGGAATTCCTTGTAACACAACCTTTAGCAGCTTAGCTCTAGCAGCAGCTTATATGTCAGGTACAATAGTAAGGACTTGCTTGTTTTCTGATACAGATTCATTAATGAAAGGAACATGTATATTATGTCTCAGTTCTGATGTTATGATTTAATTTGATGTTATTAAATGAGAGTGTTAAACTTTCTGAAGTCCACTTTCCACTGCTCCTCTTGGAACATTCAGTATGATTAAATGAAGTAACAATTACTTGAAACCCTAGATTGTCAAAGTGCAGTTTCTGCAAACTGATAAAGAGTGTATTTGAACAGAAGGAACCAGTTTAAATAGATAACAGTGGATTTGAATCACTAAACATGCATGACCTAAATTTTCTGTGTATTTAATACCCCTCATGATTGAAGGTCAGAAGTATAATTTCAACCAATCACAAAGCTCCCAGTATGAAACAGATGTAAATAAAGAAGTTCACAATCTTCTCCTGATTCATTGTTACTCACCAGATATCTCCTCTAGGCACTGTTTGGCAGTCTTACTAAATGACAAATCCATTTTAGTAGGACTGGTACAGGAGTCAGCAGGTGGTAAAGAGGTACTGTCATTTTCTGAGAGAGTTCTGAAATGAAGCAAGAAGATTTATTATTATTATTATCTGTCATTCATGTGTTCATGGAAGAAAGTGCTACTTGCAGCTCCATCTAGAATCATATCACTTAGGGTGAAAATATAATTTTTGTCACATTCTTATGCTAGTTTAAAGTCCAGCTACACAAATATACAAGCAAACAGGCTCTCTCTCTCTCTGCAGAAAAAAGTTGTAGTTAATTCTGTGAGGTTTGAAGCCTTTTTTTCCCTCACTTTTTTTCTGAAGGATTTGTCAACCAGATCTAATCAGAATTCTTTTACATTGGTTAAGTCACATCCCTGCACATACATAAAGGAAATAAAAACTTGTAATTGATGAAATATTAAATGAGAAAGGCCATGTGGGAAAAAGCTTATGCAAGGCTGGATGGAAATTTGGCCCAGATATTTAAATCTATGTGCAGCTTCTTTTGAAAATGCCCCTTAGAAGACCCTGGGGAATGGGATAATACAAGTTTTTCAATTAACTCTCTACTAAATAGCTCATATGTGCTTTGAGGGTATATTTCTGTGAATATCAATGATAAATTATCATGGTAACTCCTCACCGAATACAGTTACTTTCTGTTATATGAAAGTAAATAGCAAGAAATACATGAGCACATTGATTATAATAAAAAAAATATCTCGCACACTTATGGCCTCTTCTTACAGAACAGCTGAAGAATCTGCTTTACCCTGGAAATGCTGAACTATGATGTCATCACACAGCAACATGTACCACCATTTGTATACAGTAAAAGAACACATCTAAAAATATAAGAGCCTGTTTTTGAAATAAAATTTTAAAAGATCTTCACTTAGAGCTTAAGTTCTTCCAGCTTTTCTGACATGAATGGCAGTCACTGTTCTGATTTATTAAAAGACTAGTGAAATATTTATATCTTTAATTTTAAAGTGTGACATTTATAGTTCAATTTTCAAAATTCACCATAAAGTGTTTCCTATTACCAACTAAACTTAAAAGAGAAACATTTAACTGTGTGATGTATCTGTATTTTACAAATAAAACACATAAAAAGTGACTTATCTCTCAAAATAATTTCATTACAACTTATTTTATGAAATAAATGCCCAGTTAATGTCTTCTTTATTTTTGCTGAATGAACTTTTTCAGTAATTCATAACAATAGATGAGGAAACAGATATCTGCACAAAGAGCAGCACAAGTACTGACAGGGTGGAATCTACTGATTAGAATCATCCAGCTCAGAAACAGAAATATAAATTATGCCTGATCAGATGCAATCTTTTCTTACCAATTTCTGTACTTTTGAGATGTTGGAAACAGAGAACTGCTCTATAAAAAACTACTTTTGGTTCTTGTCTGTCATACATTACTGGAAACACAAGCTCAGCACATGTTGCAAGGTTAGCTATGTCCTGCCAACCTTAAATGTAGTTTTACATTTGATGCTTGAGAGGAGAGTCTCTTAAGAAAAAAAAGAGCTCACTCTATCCCTCTGCAGGGAACACATTCTTAAACTCCCCAGTCCTGCTTGCATTCCTAAAGGGCTTTGAATCATTAAAATTTTAATTGTCCGAGGAAACAACAGAAATCTCATGGAGGACTATGGATTTTTCAGCAGCCTAGGTTCTGCTTGCTTGAGACAACAGGTTATTTGTTGATGTAGGATTTTGGGCTCTTGGGGAACAAGAAGTACTCAGGTACACACTAGGTACCTAAAACTTCAAGTTGCATTGCTGTGGGTCCATTGTGGGTTGTGATACATTGGACCAAGATGATAAATGCCTCTTCTAATTTTTATAAAAAATGGGAAATTAAATTGTGAGGTTTGTCTTCTATGCTTCTGGCTTTAATAGGATGTATTAATCCTATGAACAACTCAAGTGATTGCTGCAGGACTGGAGATTAAGCTCAAAGCAAGTAAACAGCAAATTAAGTGATCTTCTCATTAGCCTTGCACACTGGCCTAAATGAATTATCCTCTATCCTCTACCTACTCACAGCCCACTGCCTTAAAGAGAATTAAATTCTTACATCTCTCTTGATATCAGAAAAAGGGAAAAGCATTTCAGTTTGGTCAAAGCCAGTCCAGTGATATTTCTCTCAGTGCTGTGCATCTACAGTAGTGGTTAATTTAGGCAACCTTCATAAAAACAGAAAAATCTGTTTCTATTTCAATCATGGCAATCAAAGAATATATTTATCTCCAACCCACTGAGTTACATGCTACCTATTTGTAAGTGATCAAACTCACTTAATGGGACAAATCCCTCTTTCAGTCAGATCTGTACAAGCTTATTCATTCTGATTAAAATGAGCCTGTCCAGGGTAATTAAGAACAGAGTTTGAAACACTGCTTAAAAAATGGTCTCTAACACAGTCAGTCATTTCCTGTCTCAAAAAAATAGCCAACCTTAGGTAAACATAGATAACATCAAAGATTTGTTTGCTTTTTAGTTGACATTCCACAAGATAACAGATAAAAATGATGGCATTTTTCCAACAGCTCCCTGAGATGCAGCTGTCTTGAATGTGTATCACTGTCAGTGTAACAGACTGGCAGGACCATGTCTGCAATATGAGCAGTTCGATCACCCATGTTCAAGAACTGTGAGTTAAACTGGGAACAGATGCAAGGAATGGCTATTAGGGAGAATGAATGGGGAAGAATAAAGCCTTCTGGGGAAAAAAAAAACCCAAAAACAACAACAAAACAAACCAGAAAAACAACAAACACAAAACCAGAAAGAGTTGATATGGTTTAGCCTCACAAAACAGAAGGAAGGCAATGGGATTATTCTCTCACATATTTAAAAAGAGCAATCAAAGAGAAGGAAAACATCTTTTTAAGTCAAAGAACTGAATTAATCAAATATGTGTTTATAATGATTTCTTCATTTATTATGCTTCTTCCCATCTCCTCAACTAACGCCTCTACAATGGAAAATTTTCTTGCACAATTACTTGAAAATCTATGATGGAAAAATGGGAGGATGTGTGTCTAAAGTACATGTATTTGTTACAACTAAAACTGGTGAGTGGCAATCTTTAGCACTACCTATGATTGCAAAACTTTGGGAGTGACTGTTGCTTTATTTTCACAGCAGCAATGCAAATAACAGGAATCAATAAAGCACTGCAGTATGACTTCGAGTCCTCACTTTATTGAATAGCAGTATAATCTGTTATTAACAAACACAATTAACTGACAGAATTTTTTTTCTGTAAACTTGGTTTCAACTCCACAATCAGTGACACAGAAGTAGCTTCTGGTCATTAAAACAGGATATCAATATGGCTTCAAGAAAACCTGCGCAAATTATAGTTGCAGGATCCTTGAAGAGTAGTACAATTTTTTCCCTAAGCCTGTACAAAAACATCCTGAATAGGCATCTGGAACTGAATGTCACTGTACTTCCAGAGATGCAACCAGATATATCCTCCTTTCCATCTGTCACTGCTCTGAACCTCCTGCTCACCTTTGAGACTATGGCCTAGTAAAACAATTGCGTTGATCACCATGTAGTAAAGGAGTTGGGAAGAAAGTTTTAGTAACCAGTAACATGTTTATTTATTACACTGATACATCCTTTTTCTGCCCTACCTGTTGAATACTTTTGTCCTTACAGTATCATAAAGTAATTGAGATCAGAAAGGTGTTCTAGGTGCCGTCTGGTCCAATGGCTTTCTTAAAGAGAGTCTGGCCACATTAAGTTGCTCAGAGTCTTGATTTGTTGAATCCTGAACAGGTCCAAGGACAAAGATTCCATAACTTTGCTCCACAGCCTGCACCAAGTGTTTCATCGCCTCAAACTAAACCCATATTTTTTAAATTTCAATCAGCACCTCCACTGTTGTAACTTGCATCTTTTACCTCTTATCCTTTCACTCTGCATTTCAAAGAAGAGTCTGGCAATATTTTCTCTACACCAACATACTAGGTAGCTGAAGTTGCCAGTTTGTTACTCTGCAGGGACAAAAGAAGTGCCAAACTGGCATCTGTAGTCCAATACTGAGATAATATCTCTGCAAGACTGCAATTCAGACACTGCTGAAACATCTTCCAGATGTTGCTATCATCAAACAAAAACTTAGCTGAAAAATGGAAATTTAAGCAATGTACAACATAGAAGTGTAGCTTGGGATGATGAGTGGTCAGCTAATTCACTGCAGCAATTTCTCTACTTTCAGCATTTTGGGCAGTAAGCAATTCCTGAGCAACACAGGCCCTGGGATTTGAGAGCTTTAGATTCTGTATCTCGGCCATGGGAAAGAGACTTACTAATCCCCTACAGTGGTTACTGGAGGAGTTAATAAAATAAAGCTGATGTGCAGTACATGCATCCAGTTACAACCCAATGTTCTTCTACTGAAATTCAGCAGGATTTCTTTTTTTTGTCATTAATGTACCTTTTTCCTCCCATTTGCACTGTAGCCTAGTAAGTGCTAAACTTCTGTTTACTATTCTGTGCTTGAAATTTAAGCACTACTAGGAAGACAGCTAAATTCTAAGGCCAATTTCAATAGAAGTTTAAGGGTCTTGGGAAAATAGCACAATTTCCAGTCTCCTACAATTCTGTCTAAATAAAAGAATGAGCAATTTTAAGTCGCAGCTGGTGTACTTCAAACAATTATACAGTCTCTTAAACCTTCCTACTGTATCTATCTTATCAAGCTTTCTGGCAAATAAATTACATCTTCTTCAGTCTTACATCAGTGGGACACTGCAGTCAGCTTCCGAGGGGACACACAGGGGACTGTAAATAGGATATTCACAGCCACTTTTGAAAATAAAGCATCACTTTCTGGCAGAATGGAAGAATTTAAGTGATACCTGTTTAGATAATATCAAACACAACTCTGACTGTTGCTGTTAATCTTTGAAGAGAAATTTTAATCCCATATGAATTTTGATGTCAGGTGTTTAGGAGGAATAAAAATACCGCATGATATCAGACAGGGAAAAGCACCAAGACTGGAAAGCTGAATAGTGCAATATCCCACTTGAGAACCTCCCACTAAAACAGTCCATTAATAAAAATATAGACTTCTTGAAAACATGACTATTAGTAACTGTTATAGGTTTGCATTACTTACTTAAGGAAAATACATGGCATTCTCAAAAAAACTCCTTGGAATACCTAATTTTCCTCACAGTAATCTACAGTAACATCCTCTTGGTTAACAAAAAATATTTCAAAATACATGGTATTTGCAGGTATCAGCAACAAATCAAGAAAGGACTAGCTTACTTATTCTTGTGCTAATGGTCTAAATAAATGACACAAATATATTACAAGATTCTGCAGAACTCTGGGTAACTGTATTTTTAGTAAATTTTATTGAAATTTTGTACAAAGACTGAAGTTCAAACTCACATAGCCTAGATATTCCTTGTAGCTGGCTAAAAAACCCCTGTTAGTCTAAATGGTAATCATTGTTTACTAATTTATATACGGCTATTAGAAAGCACACCTGAAAATTCTGTGTATTAATGGTGGTGTCTGCTTTGAAAACAATTATGTTGAAGAACAAAGAATGTAAGCATAGTGCTCCAGCTCTTGCTCATTTCCACTTACCACATATCCACAGAAATAAATATGCGGACTTTGAAAATTTGGGTAATTTATCCCTGATTATATTTATATTTTTCTATTAAATCATTGTCTGGTATTATGAACTCCTCAAGATTTTAAAGAAATTTAGTTACTGTGTATTTTTTAGTGAGATTCTGTACTCAGTTAGAGAGATACATATTGAAGCAACTTAATCAAAGTCCATCTTTTGCTCTGAGTTTAAGGCATTTTGAGATCAGAAACTGGCTCTGAGAATTTTATTTTCATGTGAGATTCAACTTCAAATACTCCTTTGCTCTTTGTTTGAAGCAAAGAGACAATTATTGATAAGAAATATTACTGAAAGATGCATGCTTCTATCACCCTTTAATATTCAAAATACACCCTGCTTCAAGGGAAAGCTTAAAACAAACCTAAGACATCTCCATCATGCAATGAAATGGCATCAATACGCAGCAAAATAGCCATTGAGCAGCACACACATCTGAAGGCAAAGCATAGCTCCTTTTTCTCTCTCCTTGTACATGCACCCTAACACATATGTAGCCTACATGAACCACACTAGAAATCTTCAGTATCACTGAGGTTATTCCAGATTGTCACATGCATGTTAAGTGTATCCAATGATACATAAAATTGAAACTCCAGAGGCTCCACTGCATATTAGAATAAATATAACCCACACTGAGCCTTTTCTTCCTACCATATGATTTTCTGAATTCATCAGTCATCCAGATTGGTTTTGAAGCTATGTTTAGTTGCGTGTAATGATATATATACTTCCTCAGAGACTACTTCATCACCTCTTTAGTCTTTAGCCAAGATTATCCAGAGTACTAGTCACTAACAAAAACTGGCAGTATATTTTGCTTAATAATGTATTTGTCATTTTATCAGATGTTAAATTTACCCACAACTGTAGCTAAAATCCTCCAACAGCTCACAACTGAAAACATTCAAATCAGCCTGTCAATCTTTCTACATTTTTCTGTCTTCTGAGTTGTACAACAATGAATCTCCCAGCTTCTCTTTCACTGCACTATCATACAGCAAAATAAATTCAGAGAAATGTTGATACATTCAACTTTTTGTTGTTCTTTTTCAGAGCCTTGGCCCTCTGAAGAGTTACTACTGCCTGTAAAAATTAACTGTCTGCAGGGAGTTCATCTACACTTATTTAATGTAGAAAACTAAACAGGAAAAGAACTGCAAACAGCAACCTTTTCTGTCTACACAAACTGTTGAAATATTTTTGAATACTCGTAGAAGTTTGTGTATGTTTTTTCTTCAAATATCCACCAGTACTGTAACACATTCTGAAAACATCAGGAATTTATTTTATGATCTTTTAAAAGAACGGTGAGTTCTAAGCAAATACTATCAAATATGAGCAAATAGATGATGAGGTTCTTAGAATGCAAACAAGAATATTCACACTAAAAACCTGACTCAGCCATGACCTTTCAAAAGCAGCACAGAGAATATACCACATGATCTGTATTTCTAATCAAAACAGAAAATATTTGCAGTGGATTGCTTTTGTACAAGGTAAAGGCTCAGAGTTCTTGTAAGAAATTGTTCATAGAGTAACATTAATTAAAAAAATAATATTAGAAAAACATTAGCATGATGCTGCGACAGAAACTGGGGGATAACAGCATGATCAACCATTACTATATCCATTTTAGCTCTCTTTCTTAATTGGAAGCACAAACCCCAATTTTCTCCATGATCTTACCTATAAATGAAAGGAGCTACTGTGGCAGTGTTGGGGTGGCTGTATTGCTGTTGCTGAGGAAGTTGGACTACACCATTCCCTGTGCCTTGGCCACTGCCTGCAGCCATTGAGGCGCCAATGGAGGATCCTGGAGTGAGAGCAGCACTTGGTTCTTTCCCTTCAGAAGAAGCAAGACCAGAGGAAGGAGAAGCCTTCTCACTAAGCTGAGATTTTGGTGTTGACTGGGACTGGTTTCCTTTTGTAGTCCTCAGTTTTTCAACCTCCTTACTCCCTGTGCATGCGGAGGAAGTGCTCTGCTTTGCTGTTGGCACCTTTGATCCAGGTTTTGGGATCCCACTAGAAGATGATATTAAACTTTCTTTCTTGGCTGCTGTAGTCTTGCTTCCCTTTGGGATTAAGCTTGCAATTTTTGAGCTCTTCTTTGTAGATGATTCAATGACCTGATCCTTCTCTTCCTTGACTGCTTTCTCAGTGCAAACTTTGTTTTTGTCCCTGTTCTTTTCCTCTTTGTCCTTTGGCTGTAGCAAAGACTTTTTATTGCTGAGATTTTTGCTGCCAGCTTTTGGAGGGGTTAACTTGGGTGATACTTTGGGACTGCTACTTGTGGAGCCGCCGCTGTTCACCCCACCACTTAAGACATCCATGTCACCACACTCTGAAAAGTTGTCATCCTCTCTCCCACTGTCACCGGGTCCTGAGCTCAGTGACAAAGGAGGTCTCAGAGCAGTCCTAGCATTAACCAGCTTGAATTTTTCCAGCATAGATTTTTGTCCAGATGAAGGGGGCTTCACACCTTCAGAAGGGGGTGGCTTGAGCCTGTCTGAAGTAGGAGTAGGAGTAGGGGAGGTTGTGGGACTGGGCTGCTTCACAGACAGCATGGTAGAGGTCGCGCTGTGTTTGACATTCATGGATTTGCTGCGCCAAGGCTTGCTGGCACTTGGAGAGGGTATGGCAGAGACCTGCTGCTGCCCGGTGCTGGTGGGATGCTGCACATTTCCATTCATGCCTGAAGAGGGGTGAGGGCCTTTTGGTGAATCTGCTGAAAAAACAGAAAAAAGCCATAGTGGTATAGTTAGTCTTCCATCTCATGCTTGAGGGTGATGTCATATTCCCTGGCATTTAAAACACAATTACATGTGATTTAAAATAACCATAATTTATATGTCCATGGAACATGAAGGATGCTAAAAGAATATGCCTTTCTTCCCTCCATTATCACGGTGTTTGATACTTCTACAAGTCCAAGAAAGCCTCAGAAACACCTTCATTACAACAATTTCTATATGCCAATCAAGCCTTCCAACTTAAGATTTTATTTTTTAATCTTTTAATATTTTATTTTTCCAATCACTTGTTCATAACAAAACACTGAAGAAGAAAAAAAAAAAAGAATGCTACAATTATGTCAGAAAACCAGAACTTGACAAAGAGGGGTCTGATGTTTAGTGAAAGGAAAATATGTGCTAGAAAGCTAAGGTTTTGGGCAACAGGAGAAGGACTTAGTAATACTGAAATTTAATGCATAAAATCAATAGTCATAAAAGCAAAGAAGGCTGGTGGCAATACATTTTTTAGTTTTAAGTACTGTTAACAATATTTAGCAGCTCACTTCAGGAACTTATCCCAGTACACTTTCAAAGGTAGGAAAAAATTTATCAACAATTTCACTAGTGTCAGTACTTGCAAGTTACAGTGATACATCATCTGCATGGGTAGAGCAATGATAGTTGGTTTGGCTCTGGCACATTCACTACATTTGCATCATCCATGAACTTCAGTGGATCTTTGGAATGAATGAGAACAAGGCCCCTTCTGCAATAATCAAACTATGCCAATTAATAGCTGTGATTTTTGTCATCTAGCCTTATTAACCAAAACAGAGCAATGCACGAAAGGGTTAAGCTCTCCAGTATTCCCAAGTTCAGATTCCCTAGACATTTCTGAGTATATAAACACAATCACCCTGAAACACCAGAGAAATGAAGCGGTAATAGCAATCAAATCATGCGGTACACAGCTATTTCAGCAGCTGACATGTGCTCTTTTAGTGGATGCATCTTGCTGTGCCATTCAGTATTGGGACTGCTGGGGAATTAGATGTAAGCTGGTCTATAGTATATTGAATTCTGTACTACAAAAAAACCCATGAAACATACAATTCAAATATAGTTTTTGCAACGACAAAAAGAGTGCTTGATGCTTTGCATATACACATAGTATTTTATACATTGGGCCCCCCCCGTCTGAATAATATCATAGATGAGAATGCTGAGGACAGTATTAGAACTTCAGCACAGAGTATGAAGTTATGAATCGCTTTCATTTTTGCAGTCTCAGCCCTAAACCTCAAGTAAAGATTCAACTACCCATCTGGAAGTCTGAAGTCTACTAATATATTCAGGAAAGGCAGAATTTTGAGAATACTGAAAGTTAAGCTGTTTTTCCTTTAACAAAGAGAATGAAAACATAGCAAAATTTACTGCTCTGGATAGCATTAAGAAGTTCTAGTTGAAAAAGATTTAAAAATAGTCTGAATAAAGTAATATGACAACAAATAAAATTTTCACTTGCTTAAATCTATTAGTAACTAGTTCCACTAAGCAAACCACCTCCACCTCATTAGATGCTATATAATTCCATCTGCCCAGCTGTTTTTTTGTGTGCATCTCAGCCTGGTATGCAAATGCCACAGTGCTACATGGGTGACAAAGAGGATGAAGGGACTCGAACATCTCTCTTTCAAGTTTAGGCTGGGAGAGTTGGGCCAATTCAGCCTCCAGAAAAGATGACTGAGAGGGCACCTCACCAATGTATACAAGTATCTGGAGGGAGGGTGTGAAGTCAGGCTTTTGTCAGTGGTGCCCGCAATCGGGTAAGAGACAACAGGAAGACCCTGATGCACATGAAGTTCCACCCAAATATGGGGAAGAGCTCCTTTACTGTGTGAGTGACTGAGAACTGCAACAGATTGCACAGAGAGGTTATAAAGTCTCCATCACTTGAGATACGAAAAAACATGTGGATGAATGCATGTTCAATGTGTTGTGAGATGATCCTGCTTGAGCAGGGGGCTTGGACCAGATGACCCACTGTGGTCCCTTCCAACCTGGCACATTCTGTGATTCTGTAGATGAGCTCATTCCACCTTCACAAAAGGTTTCATGCAGCTCTTCCAAGTCCTGTTTTAAGCCAGGAAACTTTTGCAGGTAAAGCTTGCTTCAGAGTATTTTTTGTGACAGGCTTACTTACAGCCAATTTCCCAGGCTCCAGCTTGCACCATGGAGCACCTTTGGTGGGCAGCTGCTATAGCTGATCCCTTGGGACCATGGCAGGAATTATACTCTCATCTAGTGAGCCTCAGATGCTGTAAGAGAGCCTGGGGCCAACCACAGCTGTTGGAAATTACTGCAGCCCTCAGGCTTTTTTAAAATTTAATTTATACAAGGAGTCAGCCACAGGGCTGATAGCTCAAAAGTGGGTGTGCACTTGCCTACATCTTGCCTTGCACTAAGCTAGCCCTAAATACACAGGAGAATTGGAGTCTTAAGCTATACCAATATTTTTGCCAAAGAACAATTCACCATAAGAATATGCAAAGCTAATGCAGAATACATGTAACAATCTGTGAAAAGTGTGATGCCACCATGTTCTGTTGTATTAGTTATGTTACATATTTATGGCTTCAGCCTATTAGTTTTACTACCAAAAAAAAAAAAAGTGTTCTGATTAAAAAGAAGAATGCTTGCCTTGCCTTATTTCCAGCTGTATAATATTGAACTCATTGAGGGAAAATGTAAAAAGAAGAGTATTTACTGTTTTGACAGCAGCTTGTTCTGCTACATATATAACAAAAAAATACAGGTTCCTGGACTGGTATTTATTTGATCCCTATGTCACAAATCATAAACAGCAACAAAAAATTTTAGAGAATTTTAGTGTGTCATTAATCTTCAATTTAAAGGGCAACCTTAATATTTCTGCAAGGAATGTGAACTGCATGCCCTCAAGAAATATTGACAACCTGTCTGTGTGTTTAAAGAAGTGGAATTAAAAGATCTATTCCACCCCCACCTCCAGCACAAATCCATTACTTGAAGCTGCACACAATTAACTGCTTTCTGTGTGTTCAATTGGGCTTGGCTTTAGCTGCTCATTACATGAAACCTGTCCCCACCTTGTGGTGATTTTGAGACAGAGTGAAACCAGCCTATGAAAAAGATTTGTTATTTCTATATACTAAATTTTAAGAGAAGTCTGTCTTCTGTTTTGGGCTTAAGCCCTTATTCCTGAGATGCATAGTCAGATTCCAGTGAAAAGAGTTCTGCATTCTGCTTGAGAACTCAGTGCTTCAGAGCTCAACCTCCACTGTAAAACCACAGCAGAAACACAACACCCTCAGATATTTAATGCAAAAAGAGAAACTTCTATCATAACACAGCAAGAACATGATGACTGAATGGACATTTTCAAATCCACTTTTCATAGGCTGTTGAAAATATAAAGGACATGCGAAGAGTTGCACTTGGGCCCAGTACATAACCAATCTCCTTTGTCTTCTCATCTGTGACCTTAACTGTGTTCTATGCTGCTGGAGAAGACAACCTCTTAACAACAGCTCCTCCACTGCAGCAAAATTACTCACGATAACCTAAATATTCTGTTACAGGCAGGTGTCCAGATTATCCACTTTTAGCCAGGCACAATAAAAAAGGTTAGTAGAAAATGTGAGTTGCAAAGGGCTGCTATAAGAATGTTTGAAGGATTGGGAGGTCTATCTAGTGAGATTAAAAGAATTCAGCTTGTTCAACTCTCCCTTTGTAGGCGTCCATGAGAAAGTAGCTACCCCTTATCAGCACAAGAGGAGAACACCACCAGGAATAACTGGAAAAATAGGGGCACCAGAAGAAACATACACAAACTAGCTACAAATATACATACTGGCCAGAGATGAACAATTTGCATCAGCATCATCACACCATAGAGCTCCAGGACAGAGTTTCACAGAGTTCATATGGGCAAAATAACCAAATACTGTTAAAACTGAGTTTGGAGAAAACAGAAACACCATCTTATATCACTAAATTATATTGAGAAGCTGGATATACAACTCCATGACATAGAGACCTTCATCAGTGTTCCAATACACTGTTTCTAAGATCTAAGGGATAAAGATTTGTTTAAAGACTGTGTGAATTAGAACATTATTTCTTTGCTGTACTCAAAATGTACTGTTTTTTTATCTTATTAGCAATCTGAGTAATTATTTCATTAAAACAGTGTAATTTTCCTCATTTTATTTTTATCTTTATGTTATTAAATCAGAGGCAGATAAATCTGACATGTCTGAAAAGCATGCATGTTCTTTGAAATTGATCTGTAAGCTGCAGAGTCCAGCAAAAAAAACATTGTACTAAAGCTCCACAAACAAGTTTCAGCTAATGGCTTGTTTAATGTCCTGGTGCATTCTGTGTTTCAGACCTAACCAGATCTACACACAGTTACCTGTGCCACACAATGGATCGGGTCTGTTGGTGAATTCTGCTCTGCTTCACAAAGAGCAAACCTGCATTTGCTCAGGGGAGCCAGGTTTCTTACTGAGTGAACTACTCCCTAAGCAACATTCAAAGGAGATCATATCAATGAGAGACTAAATAATGGAATACTAAATAAGAGTATTTAGTATTATATCACTTCTTTTGGATCACTTTCAGGTCTCCTTTAACTCACATCCATTCCCCACTGTAAATGAAGGAGCGTGTTACACAGGAATGGATTACAAGTACTACCTATAACTGGATTAAAAGAAAAATCTTATGCTGTATGTATTTTCTGAGGTCTCTTTATTGCACATAGAGAAAGGTGTACAGCGGGGAACAAAACAACAATGGTCTGTCCTTGAACAGGTTTGATGGTCCCAATATCTAACAGCTATTTATTTAGCACAAGACACCTGTTTTAGAAATTAGGGTATATGTACTGTGCATGTATTCAAAAAAAGCTGGTAAAGTGATCTTGCTCCAAGCATCTGCATCAGAAGTAAAAATTAAATATAAGGTCTATTTTTGATGTACTGTAGGGAAACAAGCAGTTTCTTATTGTATGGTAGCACTATTTTTAAAAAAGATGGGGTTTATATTATCTTATATTATTACTATTATAAAGGTTGAAGTCTGTTTCTAAACAAATTCTTCAAAAATCTCATGTTACAGAACATCCTAAAATACTTTAAAAAATATCAAAAAAGTACCTGGAAATCTCATCAAAATATTCAAAAATTAGTCACAATAGTAACTAAGTTTAAAACATAGAGTGGTATGGTTGTTTTTCTATTTAGTAAAAGTAGAGCACAGCATACTCAAATACAAGTTCTTCTGTTCTTTCAGGATATTATGAAAGAATTTCAGTTTGCTACCCTTGCATTCACAGCAGTCATTTTCTCTAATGAACTTATGCTTTATACCCTAAAAAAAACTTGTATTTATCTTTGATTATCATGTAAAATTAATTTTTCTTCATCTATTCTGCTGTTTTGATAGGAAAAAAACCCCACATAGAAACATATCAAATACAGTAGTCTGTAGATAGGCAGCATTACTTTTTCTATTTTCTGTAAAATTAATTTGATTGACTTCACAAAAAAAGCCACTCCTTATCCTCTTGCAAGTGGTGACTTCAGTAAAAACCTCATCGAGGTTCTCATTCTCTGCTGTAAAAAATGGGGAGGTAAAGAAATACATCATGCAAGAAGTCACGTACGTGTACAATGCAATGCAAGTCTTAGCAGTCAAAAGACAGTTTCCAAGCAACGAGCTAAGAATATTATTATGTACATTCATGTCTCACCTTGAATCATTTCATTCTCACATATTCCAGTAGCAAACATGTCAACATTATGAAGCAATTTGAAAACCTAAACTGCTGTACATACCTTCACTCAAGTAGCCACATCTCCTGCTTCATAACTTCACTATCGTATTTGTGAATTACACAGTGTGTACTCAGTTTTCACACTGATCTTTTTCTAGTTTTAGACTGGATGTCTTGACACAAACAACTCCTTGATAAAATTAAACCCACTACAGAACTACGTGAAACATTCTATCCTGATAGTAAAAATAAAGGGATAACTATTGAAAGGATGGTTTTATATCTTCAGATACAGCTAGGGGCAAAGCATGGTCATCAGAGTTTTGTAAAAAAAATCTGGATAGCTGCCTGTTGCTTGGATGAAGAACATTCATTGCATACTTGTTCCTCCCACAGACCCCAAGGATGCAAACGGGTACTATGTATATTGTATCATATTCAACTCGGTTCTAACCCAGAGATATGAATAAAATGCTGTTCATTACACAAAGGGAAAAAGAAGGGGAGGAAGGGGATGGATTAGTTACACAACTCAGAAAGCTGCATTTCTGCACTGTTCTTTTTGAGATAAAGCCTGAAGAGGCACATTTTCCAGGAAAACAGGGTGAGAGAAATGGAAAGACTCAGGGTGCTCAGCTCATTGTCGCAATGGCTGCTCCAAATCCCTGCAAAATTTCATTTCACTTGCAATCCTTTAGTCAGTATTATACACACACTAGGTCAGATTCTGAAAGAATCGATACATGTAACATTCTGATGCAAATACAATGTTCTGATTCTTCTCCATTAGAGGCTAAGATGCCAAGTCCCCTGAAAATGATGGCAGTACT
The DNA here is from genome assembly GCF_035770615.1 of Melospiza melodia melodia. Classification (NCBI taxonomy): domain Eukaryota; kingdom Metazoa; phylum Chordata; class Aves; order Passeriformes; family Passerellidae; genus Melospiza; species Melospiza melodia. The sequence goes on from NC_086197.1 coordinate 66,209,029, forward strand.
CCTTCGGGTAAGAGAAGACTTTTATATGGAATAAAACAAGAGGCATCCAATACAGATTAACTTTTACTTTGTAAAAGTCACCCTGTGATATTTTCATCAATTGTAATGTCTGGAAAGGTTTTGTATCTGAACTTAAATCCCAACCGAAGCACAAGTCCTAATTCAGGCCCCAATTCCCATAGGTATTCCTTACCAAGTCTAAATACTACATTCTCTTCTTTGACCCTTGTGGAAAGTTCTTTTTTTTTCCTTCTTGTGTGTTACGAAGAGTAAACTTAGCAACTTTAATCCCTTACCTTTTTCATTTCCATTTGCATATTGTGGAGGCTTGTTTTTGTCAATGCTGTTAAAGCTCTGACTTCTCCGATTTAAATTGGAAGCTCCCTGGACTTTGGTACTGCTGCCTGCAGCTGGCACCCTTGAGGGTCCTGGAAGCCTGGAATGGTGACAAAATCAGTGAGGAACCAGTGAGAAATCTGTTAATTTTATGTAATACAACATATAGCAGAGACAGTGTGCAAATATCAGACCACAATTTCAAACCAACTAAACCCAAGGAGTTCAGGAAGCAACAACAGACAGGAGGATTCAAATTAGTCAGACTCCACAAATGAAAATTTAAACTTATCCTTATGCACACAAAAGGGAAAAAGATGCTTTCTAGAGTCACAAGACATGTAAGAAGATGCTTTGCATTTGCCATTAACAATGCTAAAACAGATTCACCCTAACAAATATTAAAGTGCAGTATCAACCTTTACTAATATGTCACTGTTGGAGAGCAAATATTAAATAAATAGATTAAAAAGCACAGCAATACATAGTCAAGAAATATGTTGTATCATTAAATTTTTCACAGTTGTGTTTAGCATAAAAGCTGACTTTTTAGTTATCTTCTTCAGTTATTTTTCAGAAGGCTATTGACTAAAATACTTCCTCCTTACTATTTTAAATGAAAAAAATTGTAAATATGTATTTTATCTAGATGATACAGATTCATTTATACCTTTTAGTTAGAAGTATATAATGTAGACTATACAGTTCATTTCTTAGTATTTGCTGCCACCATCTGAACCTTACTATGGGGCTATACTGGGCAAAAAAAATGTAGATTCTTGTTGTTTCTGGTATGTGTAAGCCTGCATCTTTTTAAATTTGTTTTGTGCTGTAAGATTCCTTAATACGTGCCTACTCCAAACTTTCTGAAGCACCTTTGTAGGCACACCCATTCCTTTCTAGTTTTGTTACGTCTTACATAAAATTAATTGCTCATATCAGTCATAGGATTTTGCCATAGAACAGCATATCTCTTCTGCTTCTTGCATATTGGAATGATATTAATAATAGCAGTGCAAATTCTACCAAAATTATCAAATTCTGTTAGTTTATTATTATTATAAAAGAGTAGCATTAGAAGGAAGGAAAAAATCACATTACAAAAAATTACAAAACATTTAATTTTTTCAAAACTTTTTTGTTTGTTTAATACACTAGCATACAGAAATGTTCAAATAACTTAATTTTCATTTGCAAACATTTGTAAACATCTCCATAGTCTCTTTACCAGATTAACCTCAGAGAACAAATCCATTGGTTATTTTCATGGCTCGTTCTGGCTGCCAGCCTGCCCTGCTAGTCTCTGTGCCGAGCCCAGAGCTGACTGTCTCCGCTCCGCAGCGGTGCGCGTGCTAACCTTTGCCGTGACCCGTGAATTCAAGTGATCTTCTGCTCCCTGAGGAATGCACTAAACAAACTTAAAAATCCATTTGCTCCTTCTCATTACCCTAATTTGACAGGCAGTAAGAGCTCTGAGACCGTTTATCAGAGGTAATGACAAAAGCAATGAAAAGGCATGTGCAACACTAGAACCTCATCTGTTCTGTTAAAATGCAAAATAGTTCTGCATATATTCTGTAGGCCAGAATTCAAGAACTTGCCACAATAAGCACATTACGCATGAGGTCATTTTCCCTACACAATTTCCAGTTTACCTCATCGGCTGACTTTCTTAATTGAATTCAGGTTTTAAATTGCTCTTGCAGAATCATGTTAAGCAGCTAAGGAAATGCAAAGAAGAGTATAACAAATAAGGGACAAGTCACATACCTCTGAACAGGCTTCGGAAACACTGCCACAGATTTAAAGTATTAGACAGTAAGACTGTTAACTTTGACAAGTTGAATGTGGACAAGACAGGAGCATCAGCAATAAGGAAAACGCAGACCTATAAATGCAGGTGCAAAGCAACTGGACCGTGGTATAGCTCATTTCAATTTATCACCAGCAACACACATTGTGTTAGTGTTCCATACCGCAAAACACAATCTTTATTGGAGATTATTCAACTTAGAGTTCATTGGTCTCACCAATGAACTGTAATGCAAAGGAATAATTAATGAACACATTAATTTTCCCCCCACAAAAAAAAAAAAAAAAAAAGCTAGAAAAAAAAAGTAAGCTTTAGACCTCAGCTTCTTTCTTCTATAATCTGGCTTGTAGATTTTAGTGCTCATGGAAATGACAGACTAAAAGTACTGACGAAATCTGAAGCAAATCAGTTCCTACACACAGCTCTGTCAAATTCACTGCCAAAACAAAGCCTCTCATTCATGGGGACTGTGTGCAGGCTATTCTTGATGGAGCAGAAGTCTTGGAAGTCATTCTTTTTTTCTGCTCTGTTTTGCTTCTGTGTAAACTTGACTCTGTGAACTCAGACTTTCAGGTGAGTTAGCTATATATGCAAAACATCTAGTGGGAACTGGGGTGGACTCCCAAACTTCTTTGCACTCATGACTAAAGTAAGGAATTGAGCCAGAAAGCACAGAGCACTAAAATCACCAACTAATCCCTCACATCCAATATTTTACATGCAGAATACAAAGATGCAGGATACATAACAACCAGAAATATTGCTAATATATAGTAGAAATCAGCCAATTGGCCAAAAGCCAATGAATACAAGGCTTTTCTGTGGCAAAGCTCATCATTCCAAAGCTTGCTCACGTAACAAAAATTGCACATTGTTTAGTGTCTGCTTAAGTCCAAAGGATAAAATATCAATGGGCATATACTTGCTTGAGTATCACTAACAAGCAATAAATTAGAGATATTTAACTGACCTAGAAGCCTTTTTTTGACTGGTTGCAATTCCACTGTGATTAGACTGAGTTGCATATCTGGCTGTGAGACTGTATGAGAAGAAACAGAGAAATTGAATTAAAGAATTTCTTTGAATATGTATAGAAAGAACACACTTACCAGCAAATGATGAGTTAATGAATGCAAATCGAACATGGATAAAAAATGCAAATTAACTGGCAACAATATGAAACAATGTAAACATGCAGATTTTTATGAGATGCAATGAACAGGTTATGAAATAATGGATATTGTTATAAAGTGTCTCATTTTCTAGAAATTATCTTATTGATAGAAAAAGTGAACAAATTTCCACAGTGACTGAATTCCTGAAGTATAGCTCAATTCACACAGAATGTGAACTTCAAAACATTGTGCTGCTTTTCTTTTCCCCCATGAAATGGACTAAGCACAAGTACAGCCCTACTGGTCTCTCCAGCAACCTGACTGGATTCTCAGAAGGGCTCTTAAGAACACATTTGCTCTACCAAATTCAATGTGGACTCAGAAAAAATCCCACTAAAGCAAAGTCACCTTCCTGACAGCAGAGCTATATGGAAGAAGCACCCTGTCACAAATTTTATTACTACTGCAGCACAGGTCATGTATGCAATGACCCAGGCAATGACACAGAGGCTGCATTAAGGAAGTCCAGACATGTGCTTAGACTCACTGTGGAATTCATAGGGAAATGCACCTTTGTCTGTTAAGGCATCCAAGTAGCATTTCTGCAACAGAAAACATTCTATGCTACAGGGCTAAAAGCTCTATGTTCCTTTTGACACCCAACAGCCTGGCATAATTAGATAGCAAATTACTTCCTCTAATCTTTTAGACATTTGCATAGGGGATATGTCAAATGTGTGGCCAAGGTACAGCTTTCTGTCAGGTAATTTCAGTTTTCATGGACAGGTGCATCCTTTGGCATCCACACACTCTAAGGCTGTAGAGAGGTGCCTAAGCCAGGTGCTATCACATCATCAAATTCCTTGAATTGTTAGCGAAGTCATGGACAACTGAGGAAACAAACTCTGATAGTCACAGATTTCATTTGTTTCTCAGAGTTCTGCATCTTCCAGTAATTCTTCTGAGTAGCAGCAGAAACCACAGTGCTCTAGTCCCAGCTTTATAGACTAGCAGAACTTTTAAGAAGCACCTGGTGGTGTTGAGTCTACCAGAAGAGTGTTAAGCAATTTCTGCCAGGCCACTGAAGAGCCAGACCTGAGTGTAAACCAGATGGGAGAAGCTGCCTGACAAGAAAGGTCTTCCCTTCCTTAACACTGCAGTGCTGAAAAGGGGTGAGAAGGCACAAACCAAGGGACAATGTGAGACTGCAATGAGATGCAAGATTATTGCTACTTTACTAAGTTAAACCCCAACAAAGGGTTTCAGCTCCCTCTGTTCCTGCCAATTAAAAATGGCACGTTTACATATGATGTAATATATGTATTTGCATTTGAATATAAAAGTAATAAGAATACTTCAGGGCAGAAAGGAATCATTCAATATGTAAAAGCATCATTCAATTCTCTGACATATATCTTCAGAGCAACACTGGCAAATTGCTTTTTTATATGACCATAGCTTCTGTGGATATTATAATATCACTTATAATATTGTAATATATTACTTATAATAATACCAAAATAATTCCATAATAATCACACTTTATATATTTTTTATCAATCTAGTTTTTAGTATATTGAATTATATTTCACTTACGGCTACATTTCTTAATAATGTCTGGACTTATGATGCAAATGTGACATAGGTTGTTTTACTGAATTTGCTACATTTGTGCCTGGCATAATAGTCCATCCTTTGATGAGATCTTTCTCTCGTGTTTTTTTTCCAACGTACTTAAAGTGAAGGAATCTAGAAATGAATCGCTGGTTATCTGCGTTGACTAAAATAAGGGATTTGTGAGAAAAATTGTTGTCACATAAAACCTTTGTGCATTTATGCTGTAAAAGGTGGAATGATACACAGTACAATCGACACAGAATGTAAGATGGGAAAAAAGAGTGAGTAGGCTGCAGTGCCTTAGTGTATCATAGCATTTCTACCTCAAACAATACATTCAAGAGTAAACTGAAAGATCAAAACCCTTAATCTCAGTGGTCTTAAACTACCCCACATACTTTTAATAGCAATAAATACATAAAATGCCTATCTGATAATGCTTGCAAGAATGCTTCCATTCTGTGGCTGTTATTTGGGACTCTATCCACTAGCAAATTCATGAAACATTAGCCTATAGACTACTTTCAAACTTTCCAGACAGGCTTGACAGGAATTGATGAAAGTGTCAATGTCAGTAAAACATGATTTGTAAAGCATGATTTCCACTGTGACTGATTAGATTTATTTTCCAAAGTAATGTGACAAGACAAAGGCAAAAAGAGAATTTAACTCATAAAGCAGCTGCATCAAGTTCTAATGACTTTAGGTTTTCCTTGTTTATTAGCTCTGGATGTGCTGAGCCCATGAAAGCTTTCCATGGATGTCCCAGTTGCTGGCCCACTTTCATGGATGTGAACTGCAATGCTGTTTGAGACTAGACTTTAGCTTACCCGCTCTTCTAAATGTATGAACACATACTTATATACTGCCCTCTACCCTACCAGGTAATTGTCTGTGGGTAGTATCTCTCAGTCAGGAAAATAAACCCATTTTGCTTATAACAGTTAATTTTAATGCTTAAAAATCCACATCATGATATAATAAGTGTGTGTCTGTAATAAAGCAGTAAATGGATCTTAACATATCAGACAGTGCCAGTTTAATGCTACAGCATTCAGGACAAGGAAGTATTTACTTGTCAGAGGGCTGGAAAGGGGGATTTTTAAGGCTTCTTGCTCTCAGCTGTTTACTACCATTTCTCAGGGTCTACAAGACCCTTTCCACTGTTATAATACTCATATCAACAATCATCTACATCATGTACACAGGAGCAGAAATGATGCTTAACTTTCCTTTCCAAATAACACATAGGGGAAGTGAAGTAAACGCTGTCCAAATCAGGTAAAATGGCATATAAGCATCTGAAATCTTAGAAATAATCTGGACTCTACAAAAATAATATGGACTCTGTCTTCCAGCAATATTTTGATTTACAAACCAGGGAAACAGTAGTCAACACAGCAGATATGCAATGGTGACAATTGGGAAATTTCATTTGCTGTGAGAAAATGGAATAAACATCCTGAGACTGCCCAGAAAGGCAGTTGAGCACAGAGGTAGCTGGGAAGAAAGAACAGTGGTGGTGCTGAGGCTGAGGTGCTGATGGAGAACGCCAGGTGTGTATTGTGCTGAGTGGCTGCACGGTGCCAGGGCTCTGCACGTGGCTGTGCAGCACAGTCAGCTGCACTGGGGCCTCTGCACCATGCTCCATCAGGATGGGCACCTGACAGCGGTCATTCATTTGCAGGCATGGCACAGTTATGGAAAGGTCCTAAAAGGTGTAGAGGAGACTAGAAAATCAATGTAGGCTACAATATTAAATGAGTTTATGTGGCACTTAGGGATAGGTTCTAGTGGTGGACTTGGCAGTGCTGGGTTAGCAGCTGGACCTGATTAACTTAGAGGTCTTTTCCAACCTAAATCATTCTATGATTCTATGCAGAAAGATGGCAACAGATTGATTGACACTGGACTGAACTACCAGAAACTATTTTGTTGCCATACAATATGCCAGAAAAGAAGCAGGCCCTTGAAAGTGGGTTAACACATAAAGCTGAACCATGAACCTTCAATGAACCTGAAAAGAGCATAAATCAAGCTAAAAATATTTTAACCTCCATCTTCAAAAAGTAACCCATGCAGTGACACCCTGAATATAATATACTTTTTATTAAGTCCTCCAAAGGATCAATAGGATCATGTTACATCACACTGTCATTTTCCTATAATGTTAGGAGTCACATGGTGGTTCTAAAATGCCAGCTATGCACTATGTTCAAATCAGAAAAAGGGAAAGGGTTTTGCAGAACATAATCAAACTCTTTCTTCCTTACTGGCATACTTGAATTTTAATATGCTGTTGATCTTACAAAGTGCATTTAGTCTCTAGTCTGAATGCACTCCAGAGCTGTTCAAGACTTTTGTATTAGAACAATTCTCTGGAAAAGACTAGTTTAAAAAGTGTTTTTTCAATGTAAAAATTTGCCCAGAAGGTCTCAGTTGTCCTGTTCATCTTTTTTTTTTAAATAGTTTCTGTCTTAAATAAGAAAAAAAATTCTTTCTTAAATTTTTTCTATTTGGTTGCTCATCATCCTACTGGTTGAAAAGCACAAGAGATAACATTCTAAGGTATACCTGACTCCAAATTCCAAGTGTGCCTGGAAAGATGCCACAGGGAACAAAAGTTACCAAGCCCTCACCCTACTAAACAGTTTGGGCAGGTAGAAGGTGCCTGATTCCCCAAATGTATTTTCAAGAAACACTGAGGAAGAAACCAAAAAAACTTTAATTTTCTGTACAAACAATATTTTTCAGACATTTCTTTTCCCTTTTTTAGTCCAGCCTTGGTGAATTATTATATGGCCATATCCACATGTATGTATCTATATAACTACATATATCTATACCTTTACCAATTTGGTTTTTTATAAATAAATAAACAGTTAACATTTATATAAATGTTATTTATGAACGTGTATTTTATAGATAGACGTATATTATCTACAGATAGAGGTAAATATAAAAATAAATATATATATAAATATAGAGATAAATATTATATATTTAACAAATAAATACACTTTTTTTTTTTTTTCATTCACAAGAGGAAATGTCTGTGGCTCAGGCAGTTCTAGCTCATACCCTGTCATCTGTTCTAAATTATTTGGACATTTCTCCCTTCCGCTCTTTGAACTTCTGGCATCTTATTCAAGCAGTCTGTCTCCAAATGATTCATGCTTGAAGGTACAAGCAAAATTATGTTTTCAATATTTTCCTATTGTTCACAACTCATAAACCAAAAGGCAGATAACCCAGTTTTGCATCAATATTTATGTTCCTGCAGAATACAGAGCCTTTTAATAAGAATGAATAAACAGTGACCATAGCTTTTCTTCTGCGGTCCCAGTATTGTAGTATAGGTATTTTGTGCTATTTAATGAAGGAGTACATGAACCACAACATTAAAGAAACAAAGTGGATCTCTAGCAGTAACAGTGTGTTGTGATTTAGGACACTGTGCTACTTCACTACTGTGCTTAATCCCAACCTGTAGCACACCTAAAATGCCATCTTTTAAACCTCATTATTTTTCTCTGAACAAATTAGACAAGTGGTTTACAGTGTGCTGACAGAACTAGGATTAGGCCCTTAGGGACCAACTGCACCATTGTATGACCTTATCTCCATATCATTTATGATCTTATACTAGAATAGAATTATATCAGAGTATCTGCACAGAATCATATGTCACCATTCTACTTCACAGTTTGATACAACAAAACTGTAATGAAGTTTTTTCCTAGAGGAAATGGAAATGGAGATGACAAAAATGCTGATGCTTTTACTTCTTCAAATGTATTCTAATTATCTCTTGAATCTTTGCACAGATTTTCAGAAAGTCCACATTCATAACACATCCTAATGTATGGCTGGGATTGCTATAAACCTGCATCAGTCAAAAAATTATCACATGGTTAACTGTTTCTATTGACAGTAGTAAAATACATTTGTAAGCATTTTGTTCAGTCTCCCCATTGACTTTGAAATGGCACAGAGGTTTGTAATATAAAGAAAATACAAAAGGTTCTACCAGTAACTCAGCTATTTTCCCTTAAGTATTTTCAAAACACAAATAAATTCTTGTAAGTCTGGTGAAATCTAAATATAAAAAACCTTTTTTTCCACTTCTATTTAATCTATTTTCCACAGGCAATGACTGCCAAACAGCACTGCCTAGGCTTCTTTGGAATTTATATGGATTTTTATTTTGGAGCTTTTTTGGGTAAATTAAGAGTCATCTCCTTCACAGCAGCTTCTAAGTGTAATATTATTTTATTAACTGACACCTGGAAAACCACAATATGTAGAATATCAATTTTGTTGCACAGTCTGTGAAAAACTAAGATATAATAGATGATAATAAGTACTGACAGAAGCAAAGAAAGCAAGTACAAATATAAAACTATGACTAAAATGAATGCAAAAAGGCAAGGAAAAGTCTGAGTCAGACATTGGTATGAAGGAATTCATTAAGGAATAAATAGGAAAAAAGAAAGAACATTTTGCTTCATAATAGGTTTGCTACCTATCATTTAACATAAAACAAAAAAAAAAAAGATTGAAGACTGTGCTAATTTAATATGGCTACCCTTGAATTTTACATGTATTGTAATTGCCACACGTATTGAAATTTCATTTGCCATGTACAAATAATTATAGGCAACCTCCAATGTTCACAAGATGTCAGAATTAAACTGGTGGCAGGCCCTGGAAAGTAATAAATGTATTGACATTTGCATCAGATTTCATTTTCAGAGAATGAGAAGGTCTAATGAATCTCAGTAGAAAGTGAGTGTAGAGCAACAAAGAATGTCTGAAGGGAAAATAACTAAATTATAAAGCTTCTATTCCTTCAGAAAGAAATATATAAAAGATTGGATTCAAGTGCTACAAGGATGAATGGAACACTTGCCGTTAAATTCTACATGATCTGGGTTAGCAACAGTGAAAATTATGGCCCAAGTGCATTAAAAACTGACATATAAATAGTAATGAGTGGCAAGGGTGACACAGGCCAGACAATGAGAATATCTGAAATGTACAAAATGAAAACTTTCACTAAACTGATTTAAAACACTCTTTTGAAAACTGCAAGAACATATAATGAGAAAAGATGACAGATGCATTTTGAACTACAAACAGCAGAAATGGAGGGAAAAATATTGTTCTTGAACAGAGGTAACTTATAAACAGAAGAACCCAGGGTAACTGCATGCCACAGGTTCCTAAACAAAGTGTTCAGACATACATCAGGTACTTTGTAAGGAGAAAAAAGCCTGTGCAACAAACAAAAGGAGATACCAATCACTAAAGAACAAGTTTGTAGGATCCAGCACACAGAAATAGCTAAGAAGGTAAAAGACTCAAGCAGTTTATGAAGGACTGGTGGTGAAACGGTCAATAGAGGATGAACAGTTTCAAAAAATGTGAAATGCTATTGAGAGAACTAAAAACGCTTTTAATTTACATTTTTTTTTCTCTCTAGGCATGCAATAGTCTGCTAGAGTGCTGTATTATAACTATAGAAAAGATCATTTATTTTAGAACCTGAATTTGTTTCACTTTGAAACACCTTTTCCCTCATTATTTTAAACTGAAGAAATATTATTAGATATCTTCTTAGAAGGATGGGCTACATGGAAGAAGTATATGAGAAGTATATTCTTACTAATGCTTTGTTCTATCTTTTCTGCATGAAGGTTATTAGACAGGTTAGTCATTTGCCACTGAGACACACTAAATGCTTTATTTACTTGGACTTCAGGACAAATATAATGAAAAAACTTCCTTTCTGAAGTTTCTGTGATTTGGAACCTTGAGGACTGTAATGACTGTATCTTTGGGGAGCAGAAAAAAATGGAGCCACAGCTGATTTGCAAGGTAAAATAAAAGGTTAAAGTAAAATTAAATACCTAAGGGCCATTTAAAGGTCAGCTTCCTGCAGATCCTGGAACAATTACATACAGCAACTCATTCTGCATTATCTCCCAGACATGTAAAAATACATCAGATTAGATTAATAGCACTTAGACCCTTACTAGCAAAAAGCAAACAGAAAGAAGAAATATTTTCTTAATTTTTCTTCCCTTCAGAATCAGTGATTTGGTAATGATTCCACAGTGGGAAAAGCAGGAACTACCTGCCTCTTTCCTTTCAACAAAAACGAGTGACTAGCAATGGCATGAGCTAAGGACAGCAAAGGGACTTGTTTCATCCCTTTCCTATATATCGACCAGGAAACACACACAACTATGTACATCTTCCATTTTCCAGCCTATGTCAGTGCAACACTTGGTGTAGACTGCTGCAACCATATTTTAAACCTTCAGAATATTTAAATGAAGGCCTTTTTCTAAATAGAGTGATATAATCAAGACTGCCATGCAGATTTCCACCATTCTGACTTGGATCTATTTCAATTCATAATCATAAGCACTGCATTTTCATTACTGTATTTCACAAAGCACAAGCTCTGCATCCAACAGGCTTAATTTCTTCCCTAGTACTTCTGAGCAGCAGGCAACATGAAACCCTGTTCCTTGCAGTAGTTATATATGCAACTGCCTGCACCAATCAGCTACCTAACTTTGTTTATATGCTCACGAAAACCAGGGTGCACTTTTAATATAACAAATTTAACAAAATCCATCTGGACCTCAAGCTGTGCTCATCATTCTCTTCATGATAAAATAGTTTTTCCATCTAGGGGAATTTTTCTGAAAGCTTACTGAAACCAGTTACTGTCTAATCTGTAAATGAGACAGAACTTCTTTCATCCACATATGTTTTCTCTTAGTATCTGGGTGGTTGAAAGATCATCACCACAGATGTATTGCTCTGATAATGGAATCCACTACCAAAGCGAAGCATAAAAATATAATGTAGCCATTGTTGTCATCTGTCTGTACTGACAGATATAAATAAGGCCACCAGCACTGTATTTTTAAAAATAAATCTCAGAGCTGCAATAAAGTCATAAGGAAAGAGTGAAATGCCAACTTCAGATTTTGAAATATTCAATTTCCACAGTTAATCATGGAAGAATACAGGAAATTTTAGAGTAAAAAGAAATCAGAAATCACATCTAAAACTATTCTTTGCCTTTCATTACTATTTATTTACTCCAGATTTTTTCACTAACAGTCTAATAATTTCAGAGTTTTTATAATTACTGGTACAAAACTATGATATTCCATAAAGGATGCATGCTTTTTGCAAGGCAATTTCATTTACCATGAATCAACTTCCTTCCTTCCTTTTACATTTAATTTGAAATGTTGCTGTTGGTCATAGGACTAGATAGGCAAATTACTCTCTTTCCCAAGAAGAATCTTGCTTGCCTTCTGTATGCACAACTTTCACAATTCTGACATTGGTCACAGACAGCTTACATGGGAACAGGAATGTTAAAGATTGCCACACTGACCAATTCTGGATAGCTTTGCAAGGAGCCTGTAAAAGAAGGTTCACTATCCTCCCACGCTAACTTTGCACTTAGGAAAGAGAGGTTCCTCCAGAAATTGGTTTAATTACATTCCTGTCTGTGTTGTCTCCTAGTCACACGAGGACAAGTAGCTCCCTGGATCGGTCTCCTGAATTCCCCATTTCTGCACAAATCTAACCTGTCCAGTCTTGTGATATTCTGATTATAACCCTCCCCCAGGGCTTCTTAACAAAACAGCCTCTGTATGAAACCTGTAGAGACCTAATATAATTTGGTGCCTGTTTCAGTTTCTGTTGACAAAGGGCTCAAACACTGTATAAAGTAGCTTGTCTTCAGTGGCACAGGGAAATATTCAGATGTGGTAACGATCACAGACATTGATCATTACTGAGGACATCATAACCTGGAAATGGGGATGAGTACCATCATCACCACCGTCAACAGCAGCACCAGTCTTTTAAATTAGGCAAGTGAGATGCTAGCCCTGCACATACAAAGCCAAAACTTTCTTGGTCTTCAGCAACCTCTGTTATCTGACCATTTTCAGTGTGACTTCTCAGAGGTATTTCCTTCTCCCATGTATAATCTGTATTTCTCTTGGAAAAACTGAAGGGCATCACCTTCTTATATTTGTTTAATAAAGAAAATACAACAGCTTTTTACCTCCTAGGAAATAAAGTTGACATTACACAATATGCTTAGTATGCAATACCTGGAAGCAATGAAGAAGATAACTTTTCTTACAGAATATTACAACCTAAAATAACCTCAGTTATTAATGTAAACTAAGACATAGCTTATTTGTGACTGATTTTTTTTTTATACTGAAGATTTAAGAAAATGTATAGTCTATAAAATCACCCACCTTTTTCAATATATTCAGTATATATTTCTTTTGCTTACATGTAGGCACACATACAAGCATATGGATATCAAATGCACTTAAATGTACAGAGTGCATTAAAAAGACATCCTTATTTCTCAGGTAAATATGCAAAGTAAATACGTGTGATTCTTCCAGTGAAATAAAATACTGACGGTGTAAGAAGATGACTTTCACCCTTGAAAATTTACTCAAATTAGGTTTGAAGCATTTTGCCATTATTGAAAAAAGACAAATGTCCCATTCATGTGTTAGCAGCTATATGAATTATCTGGCTTCTGCCATAATAATAAGATAATTCTTGTTCCTTTCAAACACCTGAAAGAACTATTTCTAGATAATAAAAGACTGTGGGTCAATCTAATGGAGACTACTCTCTGTTATGTGCATTTGCCAAATATTTTTTCCAAAATATAAACTGTAAGGGATTTTCTGCCTTAGGGCTTCTGCATACGAAACCATTCCACAGTTATGTTACAAATGTTAGAAAACAGAAAGAATCAAGAATTTTTAAAAACATATTCAGAACTGCAACATGGTAATAAAGAATGGCATACCTGCACAATAATTGTGTAATAATAAACAGCCATTAAGATAAACATTTACTATGAAAAGATAAAACAGCTTGTTTTATCAACAGCATTTCAGAAAAAAAAGTAAAATTACTCAATTTTTGATTGATAGCAGTTAGATTATCTATTGAGTTAGTTTCATATGGACAGTGTGCAGAATGTACATTAATATACACTTCAGATCTTATCACTTTCCAAAATTCTCCATACAGCAAAATGTGTAGGTTTCAGTATCTGTATGAAACTACTTTTTGCCAAAAAGATCTAAAGATCTCAAGTGTCCAGTAGAGCAGCCATGTGAGTTCCTAAGGACCTCCTAAACCATGAGCTTCCCCCAGCTCAGTTATGTTGTGACATTTGTAATATACACAGCTGAGACACCTGACATGAAACCAATCATAGAAATCAGTTTGAGGAATCATGTAAGCTACCTGCCCGCATTTCAGACAGCAAAGAGTGGGCAAGAGGCAAGATAGATCTCACCAAAGTAATTTTTTCTTTTTCAATTCATATTTTGGCTTCTTTCTAAAAAGAAGCTTTTATTTACTCATTAGCATCTTTAAACTAGAAATGTGTTTGGTAAATGTTTTTAAATACTATTTAAAATTATTTATTTTATTGGGAAATAATTACTTGAAATACATGGCTGCTATGAAAAGAAGTGTTGGTAAGTCCACCAGAGAGAATTCCCATCAGTGGATGTTTATATATGCCCATCTATTAGTGAAAAACTTGTTTTCACATGTAGTCATTTTTCTTAGGAAGGGAAATATTATTTTCTGCTAATTTACTTATATTACTTCAAAATTTGACAAATAAAAAAAAGAAAATCAGTATTAAGAAAAATTGTATTTTTGTTTGTTTCTAAGTTGCAGGGCTCCTTCTTTTGCTTAGGAGCTCATAATATTAGATGTACTTAAATTTATAGTAGACGACAGAAAATTTTCATATAGGAAAAAGATTTTGGTAGGCATTTTTTTTATTCTTAAAGACTGAAATGAAAAACGCATGGATAGAAGAAACCATATTCCCTCAGGCAATACAGACTTTATATTAACAAGCATCAAACTTCTCTGTATGTGAAAGCAAACAGAAAAAATTTTGCTTTCAGTTTACAGATAAGAAATAAGAAAGATGTCATCAATCTTGGTCTGGTAATTTTTTGCATAGAAATATTTTACATCTGAAACGTAGCTATGAACATAAATTAATCAAAGAATTAAATTATTTTAAACTCCTAGATTACAGGGAGTTTACAGAACACTGATGAAAGTTGAAATTTTTTTTACACCAGCCTTAGATGCCACTACAAAATCGTAAATGTGGAGAATCTGGGACATGGAACAATTTCTCTTCTTCTTAATGAAGCATGTTTTAACATAGCAAAATAGAAAAGAATAAAAAAGTGCAGAAGTACCAGGAGAACTCAGGGAATTATAATGGAAAGCTTAATAAAAGATTCAACACCTCTTTCCCTACCATGTGGAATCACCATAATCCAAATAGTAAATAACCTGCTTTATCCAGGCTCTTTTGGACAAACTCTTGCAACAGTCATGATGTACAAAGAACACTGTAATTTCTTTTTTGTTATTAAAAATTCACCATGGATAAATCATAAAATCAGGAAATGTTTCAGTTCTTTCACTAAATTAAAAACAAAAAACAGTAACCAAAGGTATTTATAGGAAGCTGGCTAAGCTCTTAATTCCTGTGATTAAATCTGTGAACGCTTATTTCCTGAATAACAAGATGTTATTGTCTCTTATGCAGTATTAAATATCCTCCATAAAGCAGAAATTCAGCTTTGGAAAATGTTGCGAATGGTCAGACTCTTCTAGGACCCGATTATAATTTCCTAGATTACACGTTAATAGTATACTTCACAGGAAAAACCTTCAAAGACATTAATTTTCAGCAGCAGAGAAAATAAAAGCATTTCACTTCATAATGCCCCAGCCAAACACATGTATCTTAATTTTTGCATCAAATGCGGTAATTAACATGCTATAAGCAACATGTCCCTCCAAAGCATATTTTTAAAACATTTCTAGTTCCAAGATTCAGATTTATATCAGACTGAAGTGTTAAAGCTTCGTCCATTTAAGAAGAAATATGTTTATTATATACATGAAAGTGTAATTTATATATCAATCAATATATAATTCTGATAGTTTTAATCCAATCTAGATCATTGAGTTACCACAATCTCAACATACATTTGTTCAGTAAGTCCACAAAAATCTTTTGAACAAGGAAATAAAAAATTGAACAAGTACTGAACACAACAAAGCAACAGACAAAACTCTTCATGATGACCTACAGTTGACTTTTTTTAAATTTCCCCAATAAAATATACATTGTTAATATTCTTTCTATTTAAACAGATATTTCTGTTTCAAACTCCTTCTTCCATACTGGCCTTCAAGCAACTACCTTCTAAAAATATGTTTTCAGGTACAGTCTGAAAGCAATGTAATTCAGCAATTATTGGTTTACAATGAGTGCTTTGTTTCCTTAAAACTGAATAAAAACTGCCCACTTAAAAAAACCAACTAGATTTAGGCTATTTCTTCTCCCTTGTACAAAACATTGGAATAGAATTAGGCCCTCAAAAACCAGAATGTGTGGAGATAAAAAGAGTTTATAAGAAATGAAAGTATTAATTATGCCTTTTCCCCGTCTGTTTTGTTGATTATTGGAAATTTTTCATTTACAAGTGGAACTGGGAATGTGAAGAAAACATGAAAATAACCAGTATACTAACCACATGCAGAGATAGCAGCCTCTTATTGTGCAATGCGCAGAAAAATCAATAATAAAGTCAAAGAAAGGCTAACAATTAACTAAAATTGGAACTAAAACAACTAATTGGTATTGTTCTCTGCACTTACTCTAACTTTACTCCCAAGAAATCTGGGCTTACTATCAAAAAACACATAGAAGCCATTGTGTAAATAGCTAAAAAATAATTTAAAAGCCTATTTAAAAAAAAAAAATTGTCTTTTTGAACAGAAAAATAAAAAGCTTTTAGACTTGAGAAAAATAACTTTTTAACCTACCTTGACTGCATATCTTGGTGTGTTTTGGACTGGCTGATTTCAGCTGGAGTTGAAGGGACTTGTTGTTGTAGCTCCACCAAAGACTGGTAGTACTGTTGCTGATGATGTTGCTGCTGTTTGTACCGAGACAAACTGAAAAACAGCCCTAAGATGGCTTTCAAATTTCCATTCCTTATTTCTATTAAAAAAACAAAAGAGAAAAGGAAGTGAAAACACTTTGGTTTTAGATTTCAGTTTTGTAAAACCCATACTAAAGTATGTCTGTACATACCTATAGCTATACATGTTTATGTCTTATATTTCTTAATTTACCTGTAATATCAGAGACATTTTAGGTGTCACTGATAGTATATTTTTTTTTATAATTTTTGGGGTTTTATGTGTCAGTGTTGCAATAAACAACTATCTCTACAATGCCTTCATCATGAGACATTTGCATGGTCATAAACAAGAGTATATCCAACCTTAAGTAAGACACAATTCTGAAATGTCCTGTCCCAACTAAGTACAAATATTCTAATTAAGGAACAGCCCATTAAGAAAAAATCTGAATTCTTTCTAGTCTTAAATATACATCCCTTCAAACCTCATGACTTTAAATTACTCTTTTTGCTTTTGGAGCAAATTCTGTGCACATTGGTAATAAACAGTGAGTTCTGGAAAAATCAAAAAGACTGTATTATGGTTATGGTTATTGTCAGTGAGCACCTATCCATTCATACAGAGGTGTGCAGGAAACATGAGAGAAGAAAATAAACAGAAGGTTGTTTTTTAAAAAGGCGACTGTAATGCTCATGATTACATCTTTGAACTTTCAAATGACATGATTTTATAGCTTTTTATTTTATACTGCTATTACTGATAATGAAGACAAAACTTGCAGCTTTGACGAGGCTAAACAGCTACCTGAATATAATTCTAGTGAACCCCAGTTACATCCATATGACTCCCATTACATTTTTAGCTTTTTCCCAGCCTGAGATGAAGATTTTACAAGGATGTTGTTACTCTTTGCTGATAAAGGATTTCAGTGACAAAAAGAAACCTCAGAAGACTTTAATGAAATTATCTGCAGCATGTAGGTCTGTTCAAAACTTCATTATTAATTTTCTTTGGCACTGACCATCTTGGGAAAGGTTTTTATTAGACCTATAGACTTGCAACCTGTCATGCAATGCCACAAACTTTCTGCCTTCCCTGCAAATCAAAATACTGAGCTGTGTGTGCTGCACAGCTTTCCCAGGGAAATTTTCAAGTTGAATTTATACAAAGTTACTGTCATTTTCATGTCTCTTAAACCAAATTATTATTTTTTCAATAGGATTAGGTGAAATGTTAATACATATACTAAGGTAGTAAACACTGTTATGCTCACAACATGTTCTTCAAAATCAAACCTAATCCTGGACACTGAAATATACTTTTCAGAATGTGAATTTGTTCTAAGCAGCCAGACTTATTCATCTCCTCTGTGAAGATGCTGCAGGATCTTTGATTAGCAATCAGAGCATGAGAGATATGTAGAACTTTCCCAGAACAAGTAAACTTTTTAGGCAATATGACTTTTGCAGTCATGTTGGTCTCAAGGAAGATCACTGTCAAGGAATACAGAAAATTTGTATTTAAAATTATCCCAAAAACACCCCAAAAAAACCATGTAACTATCCATTTTAAGTGGCTCTGTTTTGAGAAGACTCCCAGTATGTGACACCAGTTTATTTACTCTTAACACTTTGCATGACTTCATGCTCAGAAGATTCCTTTATTAAATCCCACCCAGTATTTTTCAATCTTAAAATTTTGCTCTTTTTGTGTTAATATATTTGTTACTATCTTTAGGGAAGCATGCTATCAGTAACTTTTTCTTTCCTAATTTTAACAGAGTTAAAGTTAGAATATTTCTCACAATTAAATAATCCAGAAACTTCTCATGTGTACTAAACATATACTTGGGAAATGAGAAGATATTCTTTGTAGCAACTGGAAAATTATTTATCAACTGGGTTCTCAAGCAGAGATTTGGTAGCCAAGATTTGAAAATTACTGGTTGTTTAGACCTCTTTGTTCAACTGTCAAAATGAGGTCATAAAATGGCTGTGAAATCTTCAAAACCTGTTAAGCTAATGGTTTATTTTTCTGCAACCTCTGTGGTCATTAATAAATGACCCACTAGTAACAAGAAACATTTACCAAATCTTATTACAAGAAACTCAACTTCTTCTCCCCCTAAAAATTGTAATATTCAGGATTATACACAGTAAAAATGGTATATTTAAGGAAATCATACCTCTGCAGGACTTTGAAGAATATCATTATGAAGGTAGTAGTGGATTTACTTCAGATTCATGACCAATTGTGTAACAGCAGAATTAATTTTAATTTTACTTCAGCACTAAACATTAAAATTTGGTTTTTAAGAATAAAGAGCATTTTAAATCATGGTCCTTGCACTTAGTTCTATGTAGTACTATTGCTTTTAGTAGCATATGAACTTAAAACTACACAATTGAAGCATATATCCTATTACAATTATTTTCCAAAGTAAAACAAAGGTAGGAATAAAGGCATTGCAGAATGCAGACAGATTCTGATTTTAAAAAGTACAGAAAATATGTCATGTACCATGTCATGATATATTGATGAGTATGAGAATAATGAGTATCTTCATAAAATAAATTAATAATAAATTTTCTATTTGACAATCAAGGTGAATAGATAGTACACATCATGTCTGTGTTGCATGTGTAAAATCCTAGATAGGTTCAGATGGTGAAAGATAGTAATTCTGAGTTAATTTCACAATCAAATAGTGGTTAGCATTCCAATTTTCTTCTCTATGCATCTTCTAAAATTCAACTGAAATTAGCATCTCTGGAAAAAAAAAATCCTTCCAGCTTTTAGTTATGCTACAAGCAAAATAAAAGTACAGGGATGCATCTCTGGACCTGTTACCTTCAGTGCCACACCTTGCAAAACTGCTTAATTTGCTACATGACAAAGACATGTACATTTTATTAATTCACTTGCCTCTTACATGAACAAGGCCATATTATGTAATTATTAAGACAACTGGTATTTTTAATGGTTTTTATTTATTATATTTATTAATTTAGTTGCAACCACATTAGGCAATCATTTAAGGTGACTAACACAGCAGAATAACTGAAGCAGCAAAACCATTCACTCTGACTTAATAGGAGACATCAAAGGAATACTATAATTTTCAGACTCATCTGGACAGCATTACTACTAATAATAAATTTGCTGAAACAAATAGTCTTCCCGGGGTTTATTTAACTGAGCAGGATTCCTATGTTCTTGTTTGCTATTTTGAATCAAATATATGAAAAATTAAAAAAAAAGTATGCTCAGGAAGTTCTGTGCCTATCTAATATTGTGGAGCTAACATTAAAAGATTAATACCATTGAAAAAATATTGGTTTAAAACATTGTCTCAAGATTCATAAACATTGCATTTCTTGGTTCAATTTCAAGGGAAAATTAAAAGGAAACTCTCACTTGTTATCATTAATCTATATCTGCATGCTGTTCAAGCCAGCTGGAGCTTGGTATTTAGGTGCAAGTGATTTGTGTTAAGAAATTCAGTTTTCAGAAGAAAATCTTGTTATTTGTTCTGATGATTTGTTTCTCTTACCTTCTGCAGAAAGACCTTGGACATTTACGCCTCTGGCTGCCAGAAAGCTAAGGCAGACATCAACATTCTCAATCTGCAACATGAATAGAAATAACAAGCAGGATAAGACTATTTTACAAAACACAGAAATGTTGGGAGAAGGGAAAAAAAAAAAAAACCCAAAAAAACTGCTCAGGAATGAATACTTTACATTCATTGCATACTACAGCTCTTTATCAAAGTTTAGCAAGAATGATTACTGCTAATTGGGGAATCCAGATAAAGCTTTCATTGTCCGCTTTGGTGCTTAAAACAATTCACAAATGCCCAATCCAGAATGGCATGCTGGCAACTCAGCAACCCACCTAGTTAACATAAAACTGGATTTTGTATGCTATAAACAAGCAGCAGTGAAAGCACTCATAGAGAATTGGACACTGAATATATGTCTGGAGATGTGAGCAGCTGAGTTTACTAAAAAATGTAAGCAAAAACAGTGTAAGCAAAGGTACTTGCTTGGGATGATGTGGGATTCTGCGGAAATGATATCACTCTCTTTAGTGGTTGTTCCTCTAATTTCTTTCCTCAGAAGAGTTTTTGCTTAGTAAAGAACATGGTGCTGGCTTCTCTTGGTGATTTTTAAGAAATCTACAGCTACCACAGAGAGCTTTAGGTACAAAAATGTAGCCTAAATGCAGATCAATAAAAGGATAAAACTTCTGCTTCTAAAATGAATAATAACAGAATTAGACTGCTTTCATGCATCTATTTCTAATACATGATGGAGATGGGGTACTCCAAAATGTTCTCAAGTCACCATCCTGAGCTGATTACCCCAGTCCTTCCGGGACCTCTGAAGGAATAATCAGCTATAAACATAAAAATTACTATCTTTGTCTATAAATACGCTGCTATGAAAACAGAAACAATAGGTATAGAGAGAAGTTTTGTTTCAAGTGGCTTTAACAAGTTTGATTTTAAAATACTATTTTAGGTTGATTCATTTATTTCAAGGCAATTAGGACCACAAAAATAATACAAAATTTGAACAATATATTTTAAATGCCTATTATCATTGGAGAACATTAAAAATAAAGCAAAGAATATTCAACACTAAAAACATAAAACTGCAGTAGCTCAAGTCCATGCAGTTATTTTATTTGAATGTTTACACATTTTACAAAGTCTCATGTCAATTGTTTTCAACCATCAAAACGTAAGGGGTAAATTCACTCCTTGAAAGAAAGCTACTTGATCCTTGGCAGTATCTTTTCTCACCTAGGAAAGTCTTTGACTACTGTCATCTTTCTACATTGGATTCTGCCCTTGTTTTCTGGAAATGGTAGTAGCTAAAAGGATTTAAATATTCTTTTTACTACTGACCCTAGCAATATGTATTATGAGTCTACAGACTGTCTTGATCCATGGATATAAATGTATAAATTTATAAATATTGAAAAATATTCAGATCTGCTCTTCAAGGACAATAAAGGTTAATACACTACTAAACACATTTTTAGAAGTCTTTTCAAACCTTGATTTCAAGGGCATACTAACATTTACAGTAAATGATAAACAATATTTTTACTGAGTCAATTACAGAGGAAAACCAAAACTCAAAGTCTGCAGTTAAACTAATGAAATTTACTAAAAAATTGGGGTCTACCATAAAGCTTTCATAAGTCAGTTTAATGGTGTCACCAATTTTCACAGCTTAGAACGTGGAATAATCACCCTAAAATCAATGGGATTACTCCAGCTCTGGCCCAGCACAGTCACGGCAGCAATCCAGGCATTAACTGGCATTTTCTTAAATGTAGTTTTACACAATGAAGAAACGCCAAATTACCTAATTCTGTTAATACATAGAGACATGACATAACTAAATCAGTTGCAAGTTGGCTGCAGCTAAAATAGGAAGATCTGGTTCTTCCTCACCTCCTCTTCCTCCCAGGTGTGAGGGCCCTGCTGCTGCTTGGCTTCAGCACTTCCCTGAGCGCACCCGGAGCTGGCTCCGTGCAGAGAACTCGCCCAGCAAAATGGCAAAGGGATTTCTGTCATTCCAGTTTCCCGTGCAGCCAGAGAAGTGCAGGAGCCAGCAGCGGGGAGGGCGTGTCCCAGCCTGAGTAAAGTGTGGCTTGGGAGAGGAAAGGGGAGGTGGGAAGGAGGGACAAGGTGGATGGTGCCATTCCTGGTGGCAGTGGCAAGGCACTGGGCTGGCTCAGTGCTGACGTCCAACCAAACCCCTGAATCCGTTGAGATAATTGTGCACATGAAGAGAATATTTCTACTCAACCTTTAAACAATGTCAACTATGTAAGAAAAAATTTGAATGGAAATATCTACGCTGTGAAAAATTGAAAAGAAATGAAGATTTGGTGGGCTATTAGCTGCATAACTCATTGTGTCTTTAGACTTTCAAATCAACCATAATGCAGTATCAATTACTTCAAAGATGGGAAATTCAGCTCTGTAAGCACTAGAAGTCAAAGGGAGGGGGAAAAAAAGAAAAATAAATAAAGAAAAATCAGTACAGTACACCAGTAGCATAATAACTGGAACAATATTTTCTAACACATATTCTAGTTTAATCAAGTAGTTTTTGATAATGGGCACGACCCCTCTGCAGCAGTTCAGGAGACCACAAATATAAGAAGAGTTAACAGGAGAATATTTAAGCCCTAATGTGGAAACATCTCAATATCTATCTGCAATACTGAATAACAGTAAATAATAAGCCTACTACCTAAACCTTCACATACATTTAGTGAATAATACCCTATAGAAACAGCACCTGGTTAATTCACATGCTTACTTTTACAGCATGTGTCTCAAATTCTCAGAAAAAACGAATCATTACCACTAACACCAATTACTCAGTATGCTGCAGAACTACAAAGCAAATTCTGTTTGGCATCAGAGTTCACCAAAAGAAGTGTAACAGAAGCCCTGAGTCCAAAGTCATCCCTTTGGTAGGGGTGTATGAAGCAATAGCAGTGGCCAACTTTCAGACAATAGACTGGGGTTGCACTGTTAGCTTTATAATAAAGTCTTGTTTTGACTTGTGAATTGAGCAAGTTTGGTGTGGCAACTCACAGGCCCATAATACCCTGAAAATGTCAGAAAACAACTCTTACAGTCAGTTCTCTCATAATAACTGCAGTTACTGTACAACTCTCAGAAACTCTTAGAGGATTCAATGAGACATGCATTAATATGTTTTTGGGTTATGTTCACTTTCTTTCCACTCCAATCTAGAAAATGTTAGCCTTAAAATTGTCTCCCATTTTGAAGCTCTCAGTGTGTCTCTAAATATTGCTTTAATTACCTACTTCTTGCCCTGGCAAACCACAGTTATTCTTTGAACTCAAACCCAAGCAGCCCCAAACACTTTTTCTTCAAACTCACTCACAGATGAGAGTAATTTTGCAATTACAAAAGTTCCAAGAGATTTCAAGCAGCTTCCATTCCTCAGTACTGTTTCAATCAAGAGTGGTATGAATTCCTGAAGCCCGTGTTTATATAAGTAGTTATTCACTGGGGTAAACTCCTCCTGGAGCTGACACTGTGTGTGTAGAATTGTGCTGCTCATGTATCAGTGGCTGAAGATTTTGTGGTGTAACACAACACAGACACCAGAAAAATTTTGTACCTTACATATGACCACAATTCTGTAGTGAATTTTGCTTGCAAAAAGAACTAGTTTATAGCAGAGATTATGTTTATCATTGTAGTGAGCTGTATCACGAGAACTACAAGGTACTGTAGCAGATGATATCGCTCATTACAGTACAGAATTCAGGATATACAGATTGACTCCAAATCTTACAAATCACGACAGAGAAGAGTCTCAAATTTGCAAATTTGTTTGTACAGATACATGCTACCAAGATCAGACTGTTGCTGATGATAAAGTTCTCCACCGCTGTCAATCCTCATTTATTTTTTTTCCCAAGGCTCTTATTTTATATTAAAGATTCAAAAACACGGAATAAATGCAGCACACTGAATAGCAGAACTTAAATACTAAAAACTTTAACAACTATAAGTAGCTTAAATAATTAATAATATAATAAACCTTCATTGCCATATAGACATTTGCCACTTAGCTATTCAATCAACACTATATGAAATTGCTTTCCAGAGGTAACAAAACCCTAATTTGGAAACCTAATCACCTCCTTATCAAAACTGAAGGATATTATGTCAAATTCTGAAATGTATCTCCAGCATTGTGGGTAAAGATACACTTGGCAAAGATGATGATAATTTAGGAATTAATTTGTGGGCATCATCAGGTAGATAACCATTTGATGCTTTTAAATTAAGGCCTAATAGGTTATGCTTACAATATATTAAGCTTTCTTCATAAATCTGATCCTTTTTGATAGTATTCATACACATAGCATAATGAAAAAAGCATCTGGGACCCCTAACACCATAAATACTAGCAATCTCCAATATATTTTTACACAGGTATGTAAGGGGATAAAATTCATTTGAAGATGTAGAAATAAACAGAAATGTTGTCACAGCTCTGATAATATTAATAGATTAGGTAGCATGCAAAGAAGATACATTGAAATATGTTTACACATATGATATTGCATAGTTGTGGGTAACCTGCTTTTGAGGGAAAGCTATTTGAAATTTATCGTCAGAAATAAATCACTAAATCAGACTGAGGGACTTGCATAGTAGTAGTACTTAGTACACAGCTGATTTATAGGAAGAGCTCATTTGTGGGATGTACTCACCAGTGACTTAACACATAGAATATGTCTATTTATTCCTATTATTTTTGCTGTTGCCAAGATTACTTTTCATCTCCTTTGTCTGAAAGACACTTTCTTCACATGCAAAAATAACTTTAATTGTGGGATGCTCATAAGACATGTAATTATTACTAACATAGCATTATGTTTCTCTGTGTGTATAAGAAGCTCAAAAAATATCTTGCTTTGACTAAACCCCTCTTATTAATTTTATGACAATACAGTTTACAAGAACACATAGCCACACAAGTTAGTTACTGCTCGCCTACTTTGAGCTGGATTCTTCCTGAAGAATGGGATACCTTTATAAAAACAACAAATTATTATAACCACATAGAGTTTCTATACATACAAGCTCTTAAATGCTCATAATTATTTTGGCAGCAAAAGTAAAACAATTATTTCTGTAAGCACTTCATTCAGCACTATCTTCCACAGTTCCATGTGTGTGTTTTGACATTCTGATTCGTGACCCAGTTCCCAGATAAAATTTGGCAAAGGATTTTCCCTGTAGAAGTTTTGTAATGTTGCTGACGGTTGATTAAGGACATCCATACAAATAATATTCCACAGAAATCCAGTGAATCACATTCATACTCACTTTCCAAAGAACAGAAACTCCACAAAACTCTTCAGTATTTGATGCTTTATTTTCCTTTTTAATTACAAATACTAAATAGTACTCTTGGAGATTGATATTATGATACAAGATAGTATGTGTCACGATAACTGTATTTAAAACACACTTTACCAGCATGTTTCTTCCTAAATGTCCCCAGAGTATTTACCTGAACTGAGTAACATACATTTGAATCTTCCTCTTGCATGGATATTCATCACTAATAAATTTTGTGGAGGATTTAAATGAATGCAGAATTAGAAAATATATTATTGTTGTTACACATCTCCTCCTCTTTCAAGTCCTGGAGCACTAGCAGAATCAAAATCAAATAAAATTCAGGCCTCACAACTAGTAATCTGGACTCTAAATATTTACAATTCACATGTTGCATAAAATTATTAACATTTAAAGAATGTAAAAGCAGATACTATTTGTCTGATTTTAACAGGAATCAGCCATGTAAGGAGATGCACAAGCTTTTGAGATCTGGTTGCTTACTCAGTAGGTTAAGTGCCAGTGAACTGGTCTCAATTGCAGGCTCTAGAATAAGCAGAGGTTCAGGCAAGCAACTAAGACATCTTCATGAGTAAATAAAATCATTTTTGATGCACATGCTGGAGTTGGTAAGAGAACTAAACTTTCCATATAGATTTAGCTGTACAGAATGCTCTGGGGAGACACTGAGAAGTATTTCAAGTTGGAAATGGCCTAAACTCTGATTTTCCTATGTCTAATAGCAGTAAGAGAATTGGTCACATACACTCTCACAAATACATGGTTAATCCTCATACACACACTACCTAAGACTATTCTTTGGCCAAATATATAAACTTTCACAACCTGCTATGCCCATAGGTGTTCTCAGAGATGTAAAAGGACAAGTTTATTTCACTTTCTGTTCTTAAATGACTCATCCATTGCACACATTGTGACCTGCTGACAATTCACTTGTTGTGTGGGAAACACCCAGATTTTTGGTTTGCTTTGTAATTTTGTTCCTTATGGGTTTTCTTCCCAGCTGGTTTCACTAGTTTGTGTTTATGTTCTGCCAGTCTTTAAAACAAAGAGCTAAAAAGTTACGAGATAGAGAAATAGAAAATATTTGCTGTTCTATAGTGCCATGGTTTTAACCTCGGTTTTATCACTCAGATTATTTAACAAAACCATGCTTGATAAACCTGACTTCATAAGTGCACATTTAGCTTTTTTAAACTATGTAGAAATGGACATATGTCAAATACTTCCTTCACCAAAAAATAAACACCAAGCAAGTCAAGAACTTGCTCCATTTCAGTGATAAGGGAATACATTGCTCACTACTTATGAGCATGCTTGCTTTATACGTATCTGTATACGCTATGATTTTTTAAAGCTGAGTATTGGGTGCAGAAATACATTTTTGATAGCTGACTTATTCTGAAGAGATGCAACTGAAGAGCTCAAAAGCACCATCCAGATTAAAAATGGTATACAAAAATGGATTACTTCCTTATCCACCTGCCTATCCATGCTTCAAATGCTGCATATTCAACACTGTTTGGGAGTCAATGTGATTCTTAAATTATTGCATAAAGAATATTCAATAGTGAGAGTTCCCTGTTTTTCACTATAAAACAGATGTTCAGCACATCTGAAATTCTGCTCATCTCTTTAGAAAAATGTGCAACTGGTAACATAATTAAAATATGAAAAAAACCCTAATGCCTTTTTAATTGTACATGTCCTGTGGGATAAAATGTAGCTAATCCATAAAAGGTATGCAATTATGATTTATTTATTATAATACATGGTAAGATTTATTTCAATTATTTGTAAAAGTAACAATCAATAACCTCAATCATTATAAGAAACACCTTCAATGCCATGTACTCCTTTCCATTTGACACTGTTGTTGATTTACCTGCTTTCTGTGAAAAGCTATCAAGAAATTTTACTTGCAAAATCATCGCACCATTTTCACTACACTGTAATATTGTATGTTATCCCCAACAGCTGATTCATAGGTATTCGAAAAGAAAGATTCTTTTTCAAATTTAAGAGTAGAGTTTCAAAGGGAACAATGTCAAAGAGACTCATATGGGCTCATTTTGCAAGTATTATAGTGAAACTATCACAAGCAAGCTGATTATTTTTATATATATAGTGCAGTTTAAACTAGTTTAAACAGAAGTGACAGAAAGAGATCTGCTTTCTTGTCTCTTGCACATTCATAGTTGTATGTCCTTATTAACATAGAAATGTGTTCATACTAAATTAATTACAGATTCCTAATTTTAAGCAAGTCTGTCTAAAAGTTGTATATTTCCACCAAGATTCCTTGTGAAGAAAGTGTACAAAGTATTACTATGTAATAATTTTCTTTTTTTACTAATACTAGATAATAAGGACACTTGGAATAGCAGAGAATACACACAAATTCTTCCAAATGTGAAAGTAAATGCAATGGAAAGAAATGTGGCCCAGAGTAATGCAAAACTTATAATGACTCTTCTGAGGAAGCTGCTTGGTTTTAAATTTGCAGTTCCTGTGGAAGATGCTTGTATGGCAGGCTGCATGTTACACAGTTCCCTTGGCCACAGACTGCTGAGACTGAGTGAAATTTGCCATGAATTCTCAGTTTCCCTTGTAGAAATTGGGAAATTTGAAGAAAGGGAAAACTGGGAGATAAACAAGCTCTCAAAAATCATGTCATTTATTTTCTGGTCGTTTATGTCCTATAAGCTCCTGCCATAGCAGCTGACTGGATTAACTTCTTGTGACTACACTGGAAGGTAATGTCAAGTTTCCATGGGTGGTGTATATTAGAAAACCCAACCAGACAAAACAGGTGTTAAAAGTCCTGCTGGGAGATGTTTCGTGCATTCTGCTGACTTGCTGTTGCACATGGCCTAGATTAAGGCACATTCCATATTTCTATCAAAATTATGGCACGTTTTAGGGGGTTAAGCAGAATACACTGACATACAGACACATTCAGCTTAACTCTTTTGTAGCAAACTCCTCATTACTTGCAATAGAATAATTTAAGGAGCCCTTAATAAAAGTATCTATCAGTGAACCATGTAGCTTCATTCCAGAAAACTGTTCCAAACTAAGCATTGACTTTGTAATAAGAGACCATATATGAAAATTAAAAACTGATTTACTGAAGGCATCTGGGGAGAATTTTACCTTAGAGAATAATAACTACTGGTATGTAGAAGGCCTCCCAGGCAAAAATTTTTAGGAAATGATACAGGAGTTATTTAATTATTAGTTATTTTTTGAGGAAAAAATGACAATCTTATTTAAAACTGAAATAGCTTCCACTTCCTTTTCCAAGAGATGTTAAGAAACATGCACATCAAATTCCTCCAACATGCAGTCCAAACATGAAATATGACCAGTAAAACCAGAAACGTGAAAACAAATTCACTTCTCAAGTACTTGGAGAATTCAACAGACATATGTACTGACCTGCTGATAAAAGAATGTATGAGGTCACTACTGAGGTCAAAGCATAAGCTGGGGTGTGTATTGTTTTTAAGAAAATGGTACAGTGGGAATTGGATCCCTTCTGGCATAAATTACTGTCAGCCCTGTCAGGAACACCAAAGCAATAATAAGTGCTGCAAATTTTTCACCTAGCTCCTCACTTGGTGCTTGGAAACCTCAGAGTGAATGTGAGATAATTTCTGTAATGGCAAATACAGAATACAGTTTGTTCGTTTCTGTCTGTACATATCAGTATGTTAATGAATAATTTAAATAAAAAACAACCCTAATCATAATTTTTAGATGGCCAAACAGATCATTATAAGTATCTGCCTGTCATTTTCATGTAAAACAAAAAAAATGCTCTATCCACAAACACCAAAAACCCTGCAGCACACAAGAGAATGGTGTGATAATGGTGCGAGCTTTTTTACTCACTCTTCTTTCTGTTTCTTGTCTTGTCTGCATTTGCTTTCCCCATATACAGTAGTTTCTCCCCATCTGCTCTCCCCTTTTTATACAGTAGTCCCTGCAGCAGACATTGTAAAGCACAAAATCAAGTAATGGCAATTTCTGAAATACTTTTGCGCTACCACAATAGAAATTGTGAGAAGAAAGTTTTGGATCTTTGATTGGAATATAGTGCTGGGTTTGAACTCAGAAAACCATGGATGCATTTCAATGCATTGCACAAATTTCTTAGAAAGCGTATGGCTGCACAGCAGAATGGAACAAAAGAAGACGGGGCAAAATTCTCTTTGAGTGTCTGCAAATAACTTGCTACTTCAGGACTCATCTCTATAGGCCACCACCACCATGAAAGAGCCTTATACATGCAGTAAGAACACAAAATTGAAGATAAATACTACCCTTTAGGGAGTACCCTTTAGGGAGGATCTTTTTTAAGGCAATGATAAAAAGAACTGTGTGTTTAAACACAGTATTTCTTAAAGCAATGCTCTGCTCCAGTGAGCCTTTTTACCATTTTTTTTAAATTATGCAACACTTCTGAGTCAGCAAGGTACCAGTGTCTAAATATTTATGGAACTTGGCAACTTCTAAAAAAATGGAGTGCAGTGTGAAAAAGCACGCTTCTTTGAAACAGAGGAGCTTCTCTCCATTAGGTCAAAAGAGAGTCTAGAACAGAGTCTTCATTTATTAGATTTAATTAAACCTTTGAAAGAATTCCAGTTCTCTCCTTCACCACTACTTAATGCATAGCAACTTCATTCAGCTCACTCAAAAAAAATAGCTTTCAGAAAAAAGGGCAGTACAAGCAATTAACGGAAACAGAATTAATCCTTTAAAAAATAAGTAAACAAGTAAACTATGAGGCATTTCACTTAATCTCTTGAACTTTGCAACTGGAATCCATCCAGATGCACTGCGTGCTTTCTGAATGCTCCCTCTTGACTGCACCAGAAGTCATAATACTACAGCTTGTGCAGGAGAGACACTAACAGTTTGCTCCTATCCATCTGGCCTTCTGATTTTATAAACATTCAAAGATTTTTTAAATTAGATATATTTTTTCATATTACCCTGGGAATAGTTATGGAATTTATGGAACATACAGTATTCGTAGAACACTGAGCTCATCAAATGAAAAGGGATAAAAAGTACTTGTTATAAGCACCCTCTAAAAGTACAGCCTAGAGTTTTCTGTAGGACTAAGGTTATGTGGCTAGTCCTTTGGCTGGAAATTAAATTCCTTGGGAAGATATTAATTAGAGAACATAGGTTACTAGTTTTCCTCTATGTTTAGTTTTCATATTACTTACTCAAATTGATCTAAGCCCTAAAGAAAAAGACAAGAAAACCTGATGGTGAATTGACATCACAGGTTATTAAAACCATTCAGATTAAACCAGATGGCTTTAAAACCCACAGGGATAATACAAGAGACTCACATTCAGGCTTTCACTTTTGCTAGTGTACCTGAGCATTGCATTTCAAACCATGTTTAGCATACATGGGAATATAAAACCATGCTGTATATGTTTTCAAGCCATGCTTCTAAACAGCTTTCATGCTTGCTCATTTCTGCCCTTTTCTCATAAATATGGTAAGAATTTTCCACATTTTCACAAGATCTCAAGGCTAGATTCTTGGTCAGGGACAATAAAAGCACCTGGAACCAGAGAAGGCAGTGGGGTATCTGCTTGTAAGCTCAACAGGGTCAGATTTTTTTTCTTGACTTCTCAGCCAAATGCTATAAGAGAAATATCAGAAGTGCTCAAGCCTATAAAATGAAGCCTTAACAAGCACTTAGGGCTTGTTGTCACATCACTTCCAACTGTAGTCAATGAAGTGTAAAGTGTGGGAGGAAATAACTTTTTAAATAGTCATCCAAGTGTTTTAAAGTTCCAAAATACTGCCAGTTTTACTTGAAGAAAAGAAAAAAAAAAGCATTTTAGAGGAACTTTAGAGGGGGCACATATCTTGAAATACATTAATTCATACGATGCAACAATCTAAATATTTCAAAACTGTTTATGCCAAGAAATCTAAATAGAAGCTTTATATATACAAGAACTGTGAAAACACCCTTGCACATGTGTTTACCCTGGAGTGTTATTGCTGATCTGTCCATGAACTAAGTAAGAGCTCTTACCAAAAGAAAAACAACAAACACCTAATTTAAAGTTGTTATTGGGCAGAATTACTGAGAAAATCTGTGTGACAGGCAAAACAGCTCACAGGGCTGGGATGCTGGTTAGTTAGTTATGTGTACAGTTAGAATACAAAAGACTATATCTAACTCTATGAACTAGTATTTATGAAAAAAATAATTAACATGAACTATTACATGCAAATAGGTCTCAGTTCTTAAGTATGGAAACCAAGGGAAAAAGAAAACTCTTGTGGTGCTTTTTTCCCCTAGAGGAAAAAGCCATTTGTACAGTCCCATTGTAATTCCAA
Source organism: Melospiza melodia melodia (assembly GCF_035770615.1). Classification (NCBI taxonomy): domain Eukaryota; kingdom Metazoa; phylum Chordata; class Aves; order Passeriformes; family Passerellidae; genus Melospiza; species Melospiza melodia. The sequence continues at coordinate 66,241,298 of NC_086197.1, forward strand.
AGAAATAATGAAGAATCAAGAGGTATGAATAATCCAAACAACCTTCTAATTAGCTGCCAATACAAGCCTAAACAAAATATAATCTAATTGTGGTAGAATTAAAGACTGCCAAAAGCTACAAGCTAAAATACAAATATATTTCACTTTCAGGAAGACTTTCAGATTCACCTTTCAGAACTTTGCAGGTTTGGTGTTGATCCGGGATGCCACCTGAAAGAGTTGCTTGGAACTGCATAGGTAAACAAATGCTTTTAAGTTGATATAAACAATCAAAAAAGCAAAAAATATTTGTGATCAGCTTGTGAGACTGACGATAACCTTGCCTCAAAAAAAAAAAAAAAATCTTGGACAGACGCTGAAAATAGACGCTGAAAATGAACCCTGCCCAGACTAATACATATCCAGACACTGGGCCAACTTAAAATAAGTTCAACTCTAAGTAAGTAAACCTCTGATTTATGTCATGTGGTCATCTGTTGATCATATGGTCAGCAGACTCCTCAGACTAGGAGTGTTTTAAATAATTTCTGCACATCAGATAGCTGCCAAATAAATTACTGTATTTATATTTATACTATTTATTTCTGCTGAAACAAAAATGGTTGTACTGTATTCTAACTATTTATGTATTAAGTTTCAGGTCATAGTGGATTTAAACAGACAAGTTACATTAAAATATAAGGAGATTGTCTTAATATTTTAATTCACTTGATCAAAAGCCTTTACATGAAAAAGGATTAGTTAATGCTGTTGAAATAAGCAGTCTTTGTGATAACTTGCTTGTCCTACAGTTAATTTAAGCCAATTTACCCATCTGTACCTTAACAGCATTGTGTATAATAGGCTCACCAGCTGTAATAAAGTTTATATTTTGAATTAACATCAGTATTTAAGTCCAGTTCAAAAGTTATCTAAATTTTTACTAATTCCGAATTTCAGGTGCCTCATGCTTTCTGGTGCCACTTCAGAGTGGTCAGATCCATGGGCTCTTGACAGCAGGAGAAGGCTGCCAGAGCAGTTATTTCAATGGTGAAAAATCCATAACTACTCTTGATCTGGTCCCATGGCTGTGGGGACACGAGAAGTTTTTTGACAAATACAGGATGTTTCATTTTGACATTTCATGGAAAATATGGTGATCACAACAGTAGTGCATAGATACACACTGAAAGAGCAGGCAAGGAAGTACATTCTAACTCCCTAACACTGTAGTTTTAGATATTGGGATAAGAGGAGGAGAATGAAGGAAAAAAAAAATGCCAGGGTCAATTGTTCTTTTTAAGTCACTCCTCACATTGTCATGCTCAGAGAGGGAATATTGACCTCATAGACCACTGATGTGTGCCAGTCACATATGCCAGCAATAGCACGTTGGGGAGAGGCTGTGAGCAGAAGGGATTTGCAGCAGGGTTCAAAGAGGAGTTTGTTCTTGGAATAAAATTAATGGCAAATAAAAGCACAAGGTTAGGCGGGTGAGTGTGCATAGAAGTCAAGAAACTCCAAAATGGTGAGTATGTAAAAGACACTGTAAAATCAAGCAGATTTGGCATTCTTTCCATGAAACCAGTTCACATTAAGCTGCAGCAGATGCAGGCAGCTTCTGTTCCGGCAAAGATCAAGGGCAGAGTGAGAAAATACATCTGGACAGACCACAGTAGTTTCAATAGGCACCTACTTTCATTCTTTCTCTTCCTTTTTTAACACTGTAATTGTATTGTATTCTGGAAGTTAATGCAATACTGTCGAAAAATCAAACTTTTTAAGGCAACACATTTTTTATATTTTACCTTCTAACAGGAGAGCAGGGAGAGGGTGTCAAGACTTTCTAATGTACATCATAATTTTAAATGTAGTAAGACAGGATAACTTTTGCTGCCACATTAGTCTGTAATTAACAACTAGATTGCTAGGACATTCTGTGTTACTTTATTAGCCTCATGTCTTGCAGTCTCTTTGCTGTAAGACCAAAGTTTTAAATACCAGGTATGTAGAGTGGCTAAAAGATGACGGAGAGCCCAGTACTGTCACCTAGGCATAATAAACCACACAATACCTCCAAAAGCTTGATCATTTGTTGGACAGTATTTATTTTAATTTTAAACATATATAAGTAGTATAAATTACAAGAAGGGTGTCTTCTTCCCTTCTGCAGGTAAACTCACAATACAAACCCTGTTCCACCCTAACATTGCTAATTCCTTTAATTACTATGGAAGCCACAACTCGTTGCTTTCTGGCACCCTCTGCTGCTTTACACATTACACCACAGTCAGCATTTTATGGACAGTTGCACAGTTCCTGTGTCTCCTTTAAACCATGTACCCAGTAGTTGCATTTCCCAGCCCAACCAAGTAAAAGCTGATGATGCTCCTACCTGCTGTAGGAGCAAATGTGCCCTCATTTATTGTTTGCAGATGTGAATGCTTAATTCTCAAAATCTGTCTAGTAGCTCTAATCTAAACTTAATCTGTACTCACCCTAAGGAACAGAGACGTTAGTTCTGGTAAATCTGTAGAACAGTGGCCATCTCATGCTCTCACAGAGGTCCAGATAATACAGAAATTCCAAGAATTTAAAAACTCCCACAAACTTTGATTCAAAAATGAGAGGTAGAAAGACTTAAATACCTTTGAAAGTGAGTAAAATCATTGAGTTCAATCAGAACTGCACAAGGTCCTTTAGAGAGGTGCACGGCCATGTGTGCAAGCGACCCATTAAAACACACGGTCACATTGTTTCTCAAGAGACTTGCATGCTACTCAAGCCTCAGAATTCTCCACTGTCAAGAGAGGCAGTGGCAGATTATTTTAGGAAGAAGGATGAATAAAAGGCTGGGTACTTCACCTCAATGTTAAGAAATGTTCTTTTGTGAAAAATCTATCTCTCTGCGGAAACTCAAAGCTCTACAGACACAGAACAATAACCTTCTCCAAATAACATACAGCACTCAAAATTATGAAAGTCTAAGCAGAAGTGGGGGTGGTTAGAAAATATTTAAATAGAAGTCCTCAACTATAACTATAAGAGAACTGGCATTTTGCCACAGTTCCAAAATAATCAGACATTTGAAAAAATCTAGAAAGCTGACAAAATCTCAACATTACCAGAAAGCCTTATTTGGTTATACTGTAAAATAAAACCACTTCAGATACATTGTTTATTTTCTTGTTCAGCTTAAATATGCATTTTTGCTGTTCAGCTAAATATAATGCACTTTCTTCTCTATTTTTAAATCCAGTAAACATTCTAGACATTCCTGGTATTTATAACATACTCTCCCTATAGAAGACGATAAAAATACACCATCATGAAGCAGACCTATTTACTGTAATCTGCTGCTGCTATCTGGGAAAAATCTGTTAATATCTTATACCACAGGTGCTTTCTAGAATGTATGTCATAGTCAGTTTGTGTGGATGTATTTAACTGCATGTTTATGTTTAGAATTTTCATTGTATTGCTATTACTGGAGGCTTCAAGGCCATTTATTCCTCACCTCTTTGTCTAAGCATATGCATTGCAAATATATATTTGTTCTATTCCAAAACTCCAGGGAATGCTCACATGATATTTTTGAAGGGGGAAAAAAAAAAAGAAAAAAAGAACCACCAAAAAAGCCCAACTAAAAATTGAAGAGCATGGAAAGTTAATTACAGGTGGGTGAAATGGAGACTGTAAACTGCATCTCTTCAAACAATAAATACTTCAAAGTGTACATCACTCATTAGTTTTCAAACATACTGCAGCATTTAATCTCTGTGTGTCCTCCCAATAGAGTTTAAGTCAAGTTTTTGATTGATTCACATTGCTGACAAACTCAGCTGAGGGATGGGGAGAAGAGATAGATGGGTGAGGTGGTCATATCTCAGGGGCCTGAGTGGCATGTTCCAGATTGAGACTGAGGGGAGCCGGGTTTCAAGGAACTGCAGGGGGGAGAGGGAGGAGGAAGGCACTGTTTGAGGGAAAACAGGTGACTTTAAGGAACAAAAAGATCTTTTAGTGTTTCTGAAGTGTCTACAGAAGCAAAGTGCGCAAAACCCTAATTCCAGTCCTAACCAAGCAAACTCAACTATAACCTAATGACTCAGTAGATTTCCTGGAGACTGTATGAGTATTCATCACAATATATGTACTTTTCATTACATGATTATTTCATTAACATCTAGATGAGTTATTCTCTTATGATTCTACACAGTAATAAGACAAGGGATTTATAAGTATAAACAAAAGGCTAATAACAGTGCATGATTTATCCTTCATGAATAATGTACTTCTAGCCTAGTAAAATAACACTCAGGATGTGTTCCTGCAGCATTTTCTTTTATGGCTTCAGACAGTCAAATGTGAGTGACTCAGGGGAATATGAATCTCAGTGCCTGACACCAGTGAGTAACTCAGACCTATTCTGTGAAGAGGGATTGTTATAAATCTTGTGGTCCTTTTAATGTTCTCAAATGTAATGTTCTAAATGTAAAGAGAACTGCTTGTTTCAGTGTAAAATAAAGAGGTCTCACAAGAAGTGAGAATCAAACAATATCAAAAAAGGAGATTATTTTGTTGCCTTTTCCTCCCCTGCCTTTTTAAGACAGCAACATTCTTTAGGCAAGATGAATGAAGGGTTCCATTCTTTATTCACTATTAATCTCACACTTCCAGCAGTTCTTCCATCCTTTCCTCAGCTTCCTTGTTCTCTCAGAGTAAAAATATGCTTGGTCTACCACAAAAAGGCATCTGTTACTCTGTCTGTCCAGCTGTCATCCCATCTATATATTCTCTTAAATTTCTTCAGTTCCTGGAAATTTTAGGGTTTGTTTACAAAAGCACTTGGAATCACTCCTCTTCCAGTTCTATGCTAAACCAGTTTGCCTCTCATCTTACTGAAACTGGCTGTGTTAATATCAACAAAACTTGAACCAAGAATTCAAACATCTACACCCTTGAGATTCAACCATCGTTAACACCTTTAAACTTGCCCTTAGAGAAATCATTCTCTTTCTTTCCTTTAATTTCTCCATTCATATAGTCACACTTATTCCAAAAATGTATTCTTATATAGACTCTCATTATTCTCTTTATCTTTCTTCTTTTGAGGTTATATATATATCTGGTCCTGATACACTAATTTTCATTTTTACTCTAGCCATTATGTCAAGTTAATTTCATCTGCAAACAAACAAAACAAATTTTAAGGTATACTCTAATGAAGATTAGTAAAGAAGTTACTTCCCTTAACTATCTTTCAGTTTGCATTATCTATTTGCATATTTTCACTGTACTTGTATCTACATGCATTGCTTTTTGCCAGAGAATTTTTAAATTTAATCCTCTGGCCCAGAGGATTACATAAAAAATGCATGAGCCCCCTGCAAGGCATACACAAGTTTATAAAATGGCTTTGTTGATGTCTAAAATAAACAAAGAAACTCCAATCCAGAAGTTCAGCTTCTAAAATTTTGTCCTGCACTCATCATTCATGATTCAAGAGCTTGGAATATGGGAGACTCCAGTGATAGTTGACTTCAGTATTCACTGAACACCAAACAAGTTACAAATGCTCTGAAGCCATCTTGTACATTATACACTGAGCAGTGGATTGCAAGGGTCTGGATGTGTCAAACATGCTCAAGAAAGTCTTTCCTCAAACAGCTGAGGACAATCACTGGGGAAGGATGTGGGAATGGGATTAGCTCCTAAAAAGCAGATCACACCCTGAACCTACCTAGGAAATGAGAGGGCTTGTCTAAGAAAGCATCTTCAGAAGGCTAGTTAGGACATGCTCCTGGCAATGACAGTATCGGGCCCTTGGGTTCTGGGAATCCCAGAGGGGTTAAAAGTTTAATGTAAATCACCTACCTAGTGAAGAAGCTCACAAAGTACAGCTAGTTAAGCAAAAATATATATTTGAAAATGGGAAATCTGAATATGTATCAGGTTGAGGAGTGTCATTTCCCTCACAGAAAAACATCTGCTTATATCCTTTCATAATGGAGCTGTATCAGCCTTGTCTGCTCTTCCACATAGAGCTGAAGTGTTGCAAGTCAGGAGAGAACAGACTGTGAAGAGAAGTGTTTGTCACCAGTGTGGCTCTAATGTGTATTTAACCCACAGTTACCCTCATAAAATTTTTATTGCATGAGACTTAACTAGGCCAAACCACAAGAGTTGGATTCAGAAATGTGTAATTAACAGGTAAGTAAATCCTTGTGAGGCAGGACACCAAAGAACATATAAGCTGTGCACTACCATGACCTAATTTCCCCAGGGAATGGGGATCATGATACTTCTGCCACCACTTAAAAAGTCCAAGGAAGAAATGCAATTGATGGGAGCTTGCTAATTTTGGGGACAGGCTCACCTACACTGAGGGCAGTGTCCTCATGAAATTCCCAGCTGGACAACAATCTGGATTGCTGTAGAACAAAAGGGTACACAAAAAGTGTAGACAATATGGTCTGAATTTAAAAAAAAGGGAGTCATACAGACGTCAAAAGGGGTCATATAGGTGTCACTGCAGGAAGAAACTCGCCCACACATTAAAGTAGCTGGGGTTAGTTTTCAGAACTCAGATTTAATTCCCAGTTTCCCAAGGGACCATATTTCTTCACCCAGCCAAATTTCTGTATATATTTCAATCTCTTACGCTTGCATGGAAGGCTCACCTGAAGCTGCTCAAAAGCACAGAAAGTACATCTTGAACCCACACAGCCAATCTCACCAACAACTGCACCAGCAAAGCCAGGAAATTCTTAATACAGTTTAAAACTGTGCAGGGCAGGAAGAGCTCACATGTGTGCCCACTTGACAGTGAACATAGGGATGACATTTTCAGGCTTCCGGTTCCTCAAACACACAACCATACCACACACATTTTCACGTGGAATTCATGAACCTTAGTAGAAACCTCAATTCTTACTTTATACACAACTATCCTGTTTTGCACAAACAATTATTAGACACAGAATATCATGCTGATGTTGTCATCCTTGGATACTGACATTCATGGACATGGATGGGCGCTATTCCACAGTGTCTGCCCAGCACATCCGCGTCACAGGAAGTTTGAAGGACACATGCTACATTTAGCAGTTGGAGTTTCCACCCATTTATCCTGTCCACAGGCTGACTCCTTGTTAAGAAAAGATCTGCATGCACCCCATCCTCTTCCAGCCTTGTCCTCCTCCAGAGAAAAAGCCAAGCATACAAGCAGAGCCACCATGGGCTTCTGCGGGACTACAGGAACACTACGGAGCACACCGAGCTCAAGAAATTACAAAGCAATGTCTACCAGTATATACACAATACTCTTGTCTGTCTTTAGGCTTCAGACACTTTAAGTTTCTCTGTCACAGAAAAAGCTCCCTGGTTAAGCAGAGACTGATTCACCCACTCTTGTTACCTTCCTCTTGTTAACAAACACAACTTTTCTTCAGTCTCATACAATAAAGCAAAATTTTTGGCATTCTTCTATCTTTTTTTACAAAACATTCTAAACTTAGCATCTTTTTGAAGGCATAATTAATGAAATCAAGAACTGTGTTGTAGAAATTATCTTGTTAGTTCTAAACACAGTCACACCAATTCCCACTTTTATCAGACATACTGCTGCTAACTGAAAATTGGTGCTAGTTCTGATAACTAAAGCTTTTTAGTAAAGATTCTTATCAATATGGCAATGTTCTACAGCTCCAACACCTTTTCTCTCCTCCCTGTTTTCCAGGAGGAACAAGACATGTATTATTAGTGAACTCAATTTTCTCTGTAGGACAGCAGCATATCTATTTTCTAAATCATTAAATTACCTTTGATGCATACCTTGGGTTGTAAAAACTAGTAGAAAAGCGTGCCAAAGATCCGACTGACAACAGAAAAAATAGTCTTCATTAAGTGCATACAACAACACTAGGAAACTCTTTAATAAGAAAGGTCTCTCCAGCACTATCATAACTATGAGAAAACCCCTGCTGCCAACAAAAATTAAAGATGCTTTTGTACCGGGATGGATGTCAGCAGAGACAGTTCTTGTGGGAAGTAGCAAGAGCTAATTCTAAAAAACACCTATTAAGGCAGCATTGGTCTCTGAAGGAAAAATAAACTTGAAGTGCAATAAACTAAAAGTTTTTGTCAACTTTGAATTTATTTTACCATTTATGCCACTGACAGCACTGTAAACTATGTGAGGAAAGAAAATAAACATGAGTTTTAAAAAAGTCACTAGGGACAAAACTGAAAATCTCACCATTAAAGGATTTTCAGTCCAGCACCTTTTGATTCTTTTGCATTTTCTCCAACTACTCCAGCATGGACTGAATTGGTATGTTTTGTGTGATTACTGTGTGTTTGATGTGATATGTTAAAAGCTGAAACACTGGAGATTTCCCATTATGTTTATCATTTGCTCAGGAGGAACAAAACCCCAAACCCTGAATGCTTTCTCTCTGAACAATTAGATAAATGCTTTATAATGTATTTTCTACCAAAAAAAGCTATCTCACTTTTTCTAATGATGGGGGAACTTAAAACAGAAACTAAAGAAACAAATGAGTTATAAAGAAGCAGAAAGGAATTAGCTTTGGATTTTATCAAAAGATAAACCCATAATTTTCTAAACAAAGATGATATGAAATGTCCTTAATTGATAGACTTATGGAATAATCTATACAGGGAAAAGATAAAAATTAATGTGGGATTATTTTCCATTGAAGGGATCCAACAAGATAATGAAAAAATAGAAGTTCTATATTGCTCCTTGGAAGCATAACTGTAAGGCAAAAAATAACCAAGACTCTACATGACACTCCAGACAGACATATGCTGCAATACACAGAGGTTTAAAGCCTTATTGTATTTACAAAAATGATTCATAAGTAATACTAAAATCTTTTCACCACAGTAGACTGACCCAGCAAACAAGCAAACCTCCCAATTTTCTTTCTAATTTAATTTACTTAAAACGTCTGAGGTTTGAATATGAGATAATTTATCTCAGATACTCAGGTTCTGTGTGCAACATCAATGGGTGAACATAATGAATCCTGGTAAAGTTAACTATGCAGAAGCTGGGTGCTGCTGGGCTTCACAGGTTTTTAGTTGTTATGAACTTGGACCTATGGAGCCAATTCAACTGGTCTGCAAGTATTTATACATCAATGCCAAAATGAGCACAGTGCACAAGACATTGCAAAAGAACTAACTAAAGAAAAACTAAGTATTTTATATACATTTAAAATAAACATTAAAATATGTTTACAATTTAAATTCAGTAACAGCTGAATTGAGATGCCTCAATTGAAAGATTATGCCATTGGCATCATTCACTTGAAAAACGATGCCATTGGCAAGAGGAAAACCAAATTATGAGTGGAACAGACTTTGGGAGTATTGGTAGTGATTAATTATGAACTGGTATCAATATCATTCACCACAGAGAGTATCAAGAATTTCCAACAGCAGACAGTCCATGTCAGTGCTCCCTAGCTTTTTTTAAGCTAATAATAAAATATCTTAGACCTCCTGAAAATGGCTATCAAAGGCCTCCTGGAAGGGTATCAAATGGCAGATGAACAGAGAAAACATTTCCCCTTAATTGCAAGTTATGAGAGCAAGGATTATGAAAACATATGTTCAAGAAGAGGGTAGTGGGATTCTTGAGGTTTAATAACTAAAAAGTTTTAAATTAAAGCAGTGAATGAATGGCTAACAAATGTTAATAGAGTATTTTGACTGTTGCTGGTTTGATGGCTGATGTTCTAGCATGTACTGACAGGACATATTGCTACATGCTGGTGTATGACAAACATACAACATGCAAACTAGCTTAGACTACTGTTCTTTTTTTTAACCCTGCATATCACGAACACCTCAAGAGTCCACTGCTATAAGGAGAAGAGAATTGCCCTACAATTAACTGAGCAGGCTAGCAAAATTGAGCACTGCCAAGGAAAATCACCTGAAAATATGGTAAAATTGTGTCTTTGGCTAGGTTAAACCAGTGCAGAGCTCAAAGGAAACAAATGGAGAGCAGGTTTAAAACCTGGGGTCTCTGAGAGAAAAACTGACACATTTGAATTACTTTAACTTCAGTACATTTTAAATTTCCTAATTCAGTTAAGAAATCAGCAGTATAGAACTGGTATGTGAAAATTCAGGAGAATAATCTGATCAGTCTGTAGACATAAAACAATTCAGTAAAGAGATTGTGTCAAAGGACGGATAAATAAATACATTACTATGAAGTTAAAGTGGCTAAATGTGACACTTTAGTCACTGTGCAAACACTGATGCAAGACTATGCACAGCAGCTTTCAAAGCACCTGGTTTGACACCCAGAGCACCTGGGACATATTCTGTGGCCTGGCTGAGCTGTGGCATGGGCTTGTGGGAGGAGAAAGATGGACACAAGGAGAGCCACAAGTACTGCTGCACGACGGGCATGCACTGACCACGTTTCCTCCATAGCTGCATGGAGCTAGAGATGAAATCAAGAATCCCTTTTCCACATAAGAATGCAACAGGGAACATACACCAATGTTGTTTTGGAGATACAAACATTGCTAGAGTGGATAGTTCTCTCTGCAGCTCATCTTTCTGTCATGGAAATGAAGCTCGACAGACAACAGAGTGGTGGGTCCCTAAGCAGTCCTAGATGGCCGCTGACCACTTATATAACCCTGGGAAATCACACCCCTTCCCTGTGCTTTTGTGCCTCCTTGTTTGCCTTGCCTGTCTGGAATGGCAAGTTTTAACATGATTGAAACAGAGAGTGATTATCTCTTGATCTGTGTGTGTAATATTAGAGTTCCACGCTGGAGTTCCCAAAGTTCTCAGCCAGAGCCACTAGGTGCTGCTGTAATATGAGTAATTAAAATAATAACTATTATTAAGGAAATTGTGCGTGTTCCTTTCTATGGACTGTTTCAAAAAGTCTGAAAGTCAGAGAAAAAACTTATTCTAAATCTGCACATTCTTTGAACAGTAAGAACCAAAAGACCTCACTATTCACTTCACTAGTACCCTTTTGACACTTTGCAGAGAAAAGCTGCAAACACCTTCCACATTTAAAAATGCACTGAAAAAAATGCACTTTTTTCTGTTTAATTTCCATTTTAAACCCAGTTTCAGCAGTTTACCATTATGCAAGTTCAACCAAATCACTATACTCCAAAATCCTTGCCAGCTACACAATTATGCATCTTATTTATGTATTATTTGAATGTGAACAGAAAGGCAAAGACCTCAGCATGGGAGAACATGACTTGGATTGCAAATGATTCAATAAATGAATAGTGATTTTACTGAGGCTCAGATTTTGTGTCTGTCACTTTCACAGTATTCTAAGGAGGTTTCATCTTATTAAATGTAGTTGACTAGCCATAAACACAGTAAAAGATTAATAGGACTCCATATGAATCACAGTCACTAAATGCTTCTTGTCTGAGAGTATTAAAAAGTCTTTAGACAGCTGCCAGCTATAGCTCAGAGAGCTATATGACTAAAGTGCTATTTCTGAAAGCCTTGGAGTCATCAAACTGGACTTCACAGTGGACAATCCAAAAGGCTATTTATATTTTAAAAATAATTTGGCAAGTGCTGTTTTTCAAACCAGTTTTCCAGACACAAAGACTCCACTTAATAATTTACTCTTGAATTGACTGTCCTTAAAATGAAGCTAAATGGAATTATTTGGATCCACAGAAGAACAGGTCTGATAAAGCAATTCTGGATTAATTAGAAGTGATGAAGTTTTGCTGCCAGGTTATCTCAAGATCCAAAGTTAGCACAGAAACAAAGTTAAAAACATTAAGCATGTGTGGAAAATAAATATCAGGAACCTGTATGAGAATTAGGACTTTATGGTAATAACGGGACAGAATATTCATATTTATATAAATCCTTATTAAAAAACATTTTAGGAAAGTGGAGTGGTGCCAACACAAACTAAAAATATATTTTATTCTTACCATTTGAGATTGGCTCCGTGGACAGCCATTGATATCTTCAACCTTTTCATTTGCTAAACAAAAACAGTGAGGGGAAAAGCAAAAGTAAACAATGAGATAAAAGTTTCCTTTCCAACCCCTGGTCAAAAAATAAAAAAAAAAAAGAAAAAAATAAAACTCAAACCCAAAAACCTAAAAATCTAAACACAAAAGAAAAAACCCTTAAGAAAAGCAGAAAAGGCACAGCAATAAAATGCAGAGGGTTTTGTTGACAGAGAGCTCTTTTCTAAGTAAAGCTCAATCTTACAGTAACAACACTCTTGTTAGCAGCAGTTGCTTCCATATGCCAAATCATGCAAAGGGGGAAGTGCCAAGGAGGTCGCTGCTAATTCTTCAGCCCCTGCAAAATAACTGCTGACATAAAATCTTCCACAATTGTCTTTGTAGGGTCAGGATACAGTTTCAAGGCATCCCAGAAAGTATGAGCCACTCCAACTAACAAAATGCACACATGGGAGACATATGGTTTAATGGAGCATTCATTTCTGACAATTCAAAGTGTGTAAGATATAGTTCTGGCCATTTAAAGTATGGTTAAACAGCAACTTCCAAACATGCTCACATAAACATATTTTTTAATTAAGACAAGGATGAACCACACCAATATCAGAGACATATGGACCCAGTCAAATTGCATTATTCAGGGTTCATCTTATTGTTAAATACATTCAACTTGAATTATATATTCCCCCACGCAAGGAGTCAGCTCACAGTGCTCCCCTCAGCCCTGGTCTTACCGATGATCTGGATGATTTCTGCTAGCAGAACTCCATCTGCAATGTCCTGTTGCAAATCCTTGATCAACCGCTTGTGGCCAGATTTTGCTAGGTAGTGGTTAGCCCAGTCAGTGTAAATCTGCAGAGCAGAGAGGGAGGGCAAGGGGAAGAGAGGGAAAAAGACAATAAAAAGTCTTAAAACAAATGTTGGCTTACATAGCAGAACTATTCTGGAACACATTCCCATTTAAGAAGTCAGCACTAAGGAAAACAATTTTAATGTGTTTTTTGACTTTTTTTTTTCCTCCCTAACGGTCATGCCCCTCCCCCTGCCCTTCTCTGTTTTATTTTAGCCTCAAATGATTCAGGCTTTCATGAGGGTTCAAACTTGCTGTGACCAAGCAAAATTCCCCTTATGACTGTAAAGGAAACTCCTGTCGTAAATCAATCACATCTACCAAAATTCCACCTCCCACCACATTTCTTACCTCCACACATGCCCTGCCAACAGCATTCATACTCTGGGGCTGCCTAAGAGAAAGTGATAGAAGAGACGTGTGCCTGTGTTTGTGTAAGGATTAATTGGGCTGTCACTGGTGTTCCTGCACCTGGTGGTGCCTCTGTAACACTTTATGCAGTAATCACGGTGTCCCACTGCCCAGGGACAGTTCATTTACCCCTTGCCTACAGTCCAAAGTGCTCTAATGTGCACAGACTGAGAGTGCCAGATGAACAGTAGTCGTATCACTGGAATTAGAGCACATACATTCTGGAGATATGCTGTGCCCTTTCTTTGCCTAAAGAGGAGGGAGGAACTGTGAGACTGAGCAGTGCCAAATGCTTGGCAACTGGCAGCACAAAAACGGCAGTTGTAAACAAAAGGTTGAAAAGGACCAGCTGAATTACATCCTGCAAAATAAGGGAGGAGAGGGGCATGAAGAGAGAGGTTGGAGGCATTTCATAAGGTGTGTGAGTACACAGAGCATTTGCTAACACCTACAGCACACACACAAGCAGAACCAGGCTTCCTTAGGGTGGGAAAAGAGGGACACCTTCCCCTCTACACTAAAGGAGGAGTGCACCCCAAGAGCTTCTCACACCTTACTGGGGTGTCCCAGCATGCAGAAGGAGCTCACAGAAGGGGAGGCTGGCAGGGGGTGTCACACAACAGGAGGGTATCTGTGGCAGCCAGCCCTGGCTCCCTTTTGCAGGGTGTCTGTGACCTCTTTCCTCATTCCAGAAAACAGGACTTGTACAGAACCTCCCAAGCCTCCCACTGCTGTGGGATGATAACACTAAGAGAAAGCACAGATGTATGATAGCACCACCGTGTGAGTAAATGCAATAACCAAGAGTCTTCCTCTGCTGAGAATATTGTTTGAAAATGTTGAAACTGCATCTTTTTCCTAAAAAAAACAAAATATAAGCTTACTTTATAAACATCCTTTTATTTAACCTCATAGACCCTTGGGAGAGGAAGGGGTCAGAATCCCAATTTTTGAATAGTAAAACAGAGGCCAAAGCCATTAACAACTTGCTTATTTCATCAAGGAAATCTGTGGCAGACCCAGGGTGGGAAAGCAGATGCAATTCCCAGTCCAGAGCCTAACCCAGAGAACCATTATCTGCTTTCCGCCCCACAAAAGTATCACCACAGTCCATGCTCACCTGCTAAGGACCTGTTTGCTACCTGAGTACCTTTGCCACAGATTTTTCTCCCTCTTTATTAAAAGAGAGAAAAAAAGCATTTATTTGGTCCACTCTATTTCTTCCCATGCTTTTGCAGGTGGACCACTAGTCGATTTGTCATAGCTTCCTTAACAGCTTTAGAACTTTAAATAACTCCACAGAATTAAACCGTGGAAGCGCATTCAGCTCTCCTATAGTCAAAGGATGTTGCTGTTCAATGGCACCCTTAATCTCCCTACTACACCCAGAAGTCCACTTGAATCTCTTGTGCTCTCACTGAATGAAATCAGTGTTTTCACTGGTATTCTTTTTTTCTCTATTATAGCAGAGTAACATAAAAGACTCCATTAAAATGTTGGGGTTTTTTTTAAAGCAAACTAGCTAAGGAAGTGTTTCTTCAGCCATATAATCATATGGAGTGAATGTGGGGTCTCTATAAAGATTGTAGGAACACATATTTAAAATTATATGAAACCATGATGATAAAAGACACATACCACACTCATAGCATCATATATTCCCTACTACTAGTATTTCAACTTCAGTCATACTTTTAAAGTAATGGTTCAAAAATACTCTCTATTAATATAAGCAGAACTATTTTCTGTATTCCAATGAAACTGATCCACTGGAACATATAAAATTTAATACCACTAGTATTATTATAGGTTAGTTTCATATTACAAATAAAAATACCAGGCAATTCCTTTTTCATTTGTCACACCCTCACATAATTGGGTGTATCAGTCCTAATTCTGACTACAATTTGAACTATCCTCCCACTAAGCAGACAAGGACATTTCAACATAGCAGCTGCTTTGCAAGTGTCTAGTATTCAAAGAATGGACTTTACTGATCCATCCACCCCTTCATCATTTTCTTTTTTCATGAATTTAAAAGTGATATACATAAAGAATGCAATCAGCATTTTGTAAGCAAAGGCTGATTATCTACATCATACCAATTTTTTCTGAGGGTCAGCATTTAATAGTCATGCAATGGTACAAAAACAGTACTGGGAGGAGCCTGTGTTAAAAGAGTAGATTTTTCACTTCAGATGTATTTTATAAAAAAATTAAGAAGGCAAAGAATTATGGATGGAGACAATAGAGCAAACCAACACCCAGTTGGCAGTGGAATGTCACACTTTATTTCCTCTCTTTCTGTAGGAAATACCACTCGCTTCTGTTTCCACTCCCTTCCCCATAGGATGCCTTTCTCATTCATCTCATTCTTCTGGGGACCCAATTCGTCAGGAGTCTTGTAAAAAATGAAAAGCATGAAGAGAGACACGTGAAATTATAAGAATGTACACATGCCACTATAACCTTTTTACACTAAATTCTCTCAGGTAAAAGTAATGAGAAATAGAGACTCTCCCCTACACAGCTTTCAAGTATCAATGCACCTCCTAAGTTTTATCTTTAAATCCTTGGGAAAATATAAAGCTTCAGTGTGCTTCATCATTCACAATACTCAGTTATGGGAGAAAACTCAGAACAGAAGATCAAAAACCAGTAACTTCATGAAAGTCTCCTTTTTATGAGTGCTCCCCTTGCACTGGGTGCAGAGCAGCTCTGAGGAGTAGCCGTGCATGCTCTCCCTCTTCTCAGAACTAGCAATAGGTCACGACATCTTGCACTAACTGTGCAGCAACGCTTCCCCAAAATGCTCCTATCTTAGATTTTTCTATAACCAGGCTGTTTCAGAGAGAAACACAGACACGAGTGTAAGTTGTTGCAACACTTCCTCCCCTCTCCGCTGCTCCACTAACGCGGCGCTGCAGCCTCACAGCGGGCCGGGCTGCGGCCTGGGCCTGACTCATTTCCTGCCCGGCTTCCCCGGCTGCCGCCCCCGGGCCCCGCGGCCCACACACCGGGACAGCCCGCTCCGGCAGCAGCCGCAGCGCAGGGGACAGCCACTGTCACCTGGGACAGACATGGGGACAGCCACTGTCACCAGGGACAGCCACTGTCACCTGGGACAGACATGGGGACAGCCACTGTCACCTGGGACAGCCTGGGACAGCCACTGTCACCTGGGACAGACATGGGGACAGCCACTGTCACCTGGGACAGCCACTGTCACCTGGGACAGACATGGGGACAGCCACTGTCACCTGGGACAGCCTGGGACAGCCACTGTCACCTGGGACAGACATGGGGACAGCCACTGTCACCTGGGACAGCCTGGGACAGCCGCTGTCACCTGGGACTGCCTAGGGGACAGCCACTGTCACCTGGGACTGCCACTGTCACCTGAGACACAGCCACTGTCACCAGGGACAGACATGGGGACAGCCACTATCACCTGGGACAGCCTGGGACAGCCACTGTCACCTGGGACAGACATGAGGACAGCCACTGTCACCTGGGACAGCCTAGGGCACAGCCACTGTCACCTGGGACAGACATGGGGACAGCCACTGTCACCTGGAACTGCCACTGTCACCTGGGACAGCAGCCACTGTCACCTGGGACAGCAGCCACTGTCACTTGGGACAGCCACTGTCACCTGGGACAGCTGACAACATAGGGGACAGCCACTGTCACCTGGGACAGCGGGCAGCGCAGCCACTGTCACCTGGGACCACATAGGGGACCTCCACTGTCACCTGGGACTGCCACTGTTACCTGTGGCAGCCTAGGGGAGAGCCACTGTCACCTGTGACTGCCAGTGTTACCTGTGACAGCAAAGGGGAGAGCCACCGTTACCTGTGACAGCCACTGTTACCTGTGACAGCCAGCAGTGCAGGGGACAGCCGCTGTTACCTGTGACAGCCACTGTTACCTGTGACAGCCGGCAGTGCAGGGCACAGCCACTGTTACCTGTGACAGCCACTGTTACCTGTGACAGCCAGCAGTGCAGGGGACAGCCGCTGTCACCTGTGACAGGTGGCAGTGCAGGGACAGCCTCTGTTCTGTGCCCCGCTCTCAGGGCACGCTAGCGGAGCAGAGCTGATCCTGCTGCGTTTGTGTGGTCCCAGCCCCATGCCAAAGGCCGGTGATTGAACTGCTCACACCACAAACGGGATTCAGCGGGCAGCCCGAGCCCTGGCACAGGCTGCTTATGCTAATGACGGTTTCCCCTAGCATTCCTTAGCTGCTCGTCACGCTCCCCTTCAACGGAGTAGAGGAAATAAACCCTGATACCCAAATATAGTGATGAACTTCACCTTGATACTTCACATGTAGCTACAAGGAGCGCAGAGGAGCCGCTTGGCAGGATCCGTAATGAAGCAGAACACTTTGTAATGTGGTAGCTTAATGAAGTGAGAAAGGGAGAGGATCTCACAGGTTACCGCCGTTTTAGAAAATGTTTAATCATGAACCATGTCATTTACATCAGGCAGTGATATAAAGCATCCTCTTTAATACAGAAATGTTACCGCCCACAATCGAGGCCAAGTGGGAAATGTCAGAGGGGTTTCAGAAGTGCAGTCAGCCTAATGCAATAATAATGCATGACACTTCGTCAGTGTCTCTCACTAGATCAGCTCAGCATGCTTTCCAGGCATAAATGAGATCACTCCTTCTATTTATTATTTCTGTAGATGTGAGGAAACTGAGGCATAGAGGCTGCTTTTTGATGTGGCTCACTCAAGGGCAAACAGCTGTGACTACATCCCAGATATTCTGACTTGAAAGTGATTTCTTCTGTGAGCTTTTACATCAGGTACTTTTAGGAAAATGCTTGCTGGGAAAATGCATATTCCAAGAATTTGGATCCTTCCTGAATTTTTTTGTTTGTTTGCTACAGAAAAAGAATCTCTTGAATTGGTCCCCTGTTGCTACCAAGAAATGGCTTTCCACATGCCTCCCTTATGTAGCAGAGCTGCTGCTCAGGGAGAACAGCACTTGCTGCCAATTGAGGTGCAATAAGACCTTGACAGACATCCATGCCATTTAGGAGTATAGGTTAATTTTCAAAAATATGTAAATATTTTTCCACTAAATGAAAATGTTATGTGGAATGAAAAGGCAGAATCCAGCTCTCATCACTTGTCCTTTAAAAAATATTCTGCAGGAGACAATTGTATCCCCATTCATTAGCATGGCAGACTTGAAATGCTGTCCTCCAACGCTCACTAGCATAAGCACCTTTGGGGGTGGGGAGGCTTTTTAACAACTTCATTTCCCAAAAGGAATCTGTAGGCAAGAGCAAGCTTCTCTCACATTTTTCTTTAGTGGTTTTTTTTTTTTTTTTGTGGCAAATAACAGTGGGACAATGGGAAGGAAAATTTATCTATTTTTAAAAAAAAGTTCCTAGCAGTATACCTGGGTTGCAATATTTCACAGCAATGCACAATGCTACTTCTCAGCAGAGCAGAGAGAGTGTGTCCTTTATTCTACGTTTGGATTAAAACAGTACATTTCATAATTCTTTTTCTTTATGAAAAATAGAGTAAAGGAAAATGAAAGTATTAAATAGCCCCAAGACTAGAGTATTAACAGTCAGCCAAAATGGAAATATGCCACTGTTAACTTTATAAAAGGGTTATGTGACTTCTAGTGTAATGTTTTCACTCTACTTAAAATGTTGCCATTGGAAACAACTGATAGTTGATAGCACTTAGAACGCTTTTTCAAATTGCCCTTGAAAAAGAAGAGATTGATGAGTTCTGTTGTTGCCCAGTATGTTACAAAATGGGCTGGAAATGCTGTATATCTGTTTCCTGGGAGGTTGTCCAGTGTGTGGCCTACCCTGGATGCTGAATACCCAACAGAGCCTGAGCAACACTCCCAGAGTCCCTGTGAAAGAGGATTTGCCGGAGGAGAGGGCATGACCACAACTTTATTTCAACTTAGCTATTCTTGGCTAATAAATTGTGGGTAGCAAAGCATGTGTTAGAGTGTCCCTGAAGCAGTTTGTATTTATAAAGAGAAGCTGGGCAACACATTGATTAGTGTTAGATTAGGGTGAGGAAATCAGATTGCAGAAAGAAGCCTTTCTCCTTCCCACTGCCTATACATTAAGGAAATCTCAACTGGAAGGGAGGATCTGACCTTTTAAATATTTTCTTTTTGAAGGTTATGTGTCTGGGAAGCAGAAGAATAATTTATTAGTTTCAGTCCTCCACTTAGGAAGTAAAAAGACTAACTTTGAAAACAATGGTTCACATTTAGACTGCCATAAGAGACAGATCAACCATTCGATTTATGTCTTGATTTAATTGGTTATAGAAAATACTCTGCAATTCATTTGCTATGAAGTAAATTTAGGGTCTGGGGGTGGCACTTTTTGTAACAAGCAAATTACATGAGAAAGAAAAATATTTACACAATTAAAAATATATAGCCAGAAAATGAAGCTAGAATGACTTAATTTATAGGCAAGATGGAAGCCAATGCACTTTATTTAATAAAATGAAATGAGTATTAAATGACATTCCACCAACCCTGTTTCTGAATCCCACTGAGCAAATGAGAACAATTATGAGTTAAGGAATAGAAAACACTTAGAGGGATACATGCCAATTAACCAAAATGTCAGAATCCCTGTAGTACAATTCTATTTTGTAAATAGCAGCATGTATCCGTCAACACTACTCAGCAGTTTACAGATAAAAACACAATTAAACAAAATTCCACTAATCTCAACTAAGAAAATTAGTAGAAACAATACTCTTCAACAATCACTGGCAAGCTTTAGATGACTTACCCAACTTTTAAGGGGGCTGTTTTATACTTCCAAGTTCCACTTGCAGTTTGTGACCGAGTCACTGAAGTAACATTAGTACTGGCTTACTGTGCTCCCTTTCTACTCATTTCTTCCCAAACCCCAACTCAGAATTTATTTAACACATATGTTTGAGGCCAATACTCACCAATGGTACAGGAGCAAGGCTTTTGATGCTTCTGTGCCAGATGGAGAGTAACAGTATAAGCTTCTTTGAATGTGTATTTGTGTGTGTATGTGTAATGTTCACTGAGTAATTTGTATATTGGCTCAGATAAAAATCCAACACTTTATAGAATAAATTAACTTGTTCATACTTTGAAAAGAATCCTACTGATTTGCTTTACAGTTTAATCTTATCGTTTTATTTACTGGCTTCAGTCTTGTGCAATAGCAATAAAATGCCACTGGAAGGAGCCAGATCTTCGTCCTGAAGCTGCAGGGAGCCTGAACAGACAGCTGCTACTCTACAGGCTTGTGCTGTGGGGAAGTGGTACTTGGCAAGGGAGCAACACCACCACAGTTATTAACACTGGCCTCCAGCTTCCTGAATTATCAGGAGGCAATATTAAGTGCCACCCATACAAAGCAATCCTCCAAAGCAGTCGACCTTGAGACTTTCTGTTTTAAATATGCCATTTATTTGTTCATACAACTTTGGAAGTATTTCTTAGATATACATATCTATATCTATCTCTATCTATCTATCTATCTATCTATCTATCTATCTATCTATCTATCTATCTATCTATCTATCTATCTATCTATCTATATCTATATATATCTATATCTATATATATCTATATATATAGATAGTATTTAAAGTGCATTTCAGCATCCATGTAGTGAAAGTAAAATAAACTATTAGGCCTATTATTCCATGCAGCTTTTACAGAAAACATTGATTTAAACTAATAAGGGGTCAGCATTTTAGTTCAGATAAGCAGTGTGATTCTAAAGGTGGTCTCCTATCACTTGGTCTCTCTCAAAAATCCCTTTCACATAAAAAACACAAAACAACAACATCAACAAAACAACCAAAAAACCCTAAAACCTTCAAGAAAGCAATGCTTTAGTTTTCTTGGTATCCAGGATAACAGAAACTCCATTTCTGTGAATCTCCAGTCTCATATCTGTCTTGTGACTGCCCAGATAAGTTTCATGACCAGTCCTGCATTCACTATATTAAAGAAACCCACAGTAAACAGAGTTAAGTTTCCTTTAAAGGGAAAATTGAACTGAATTTGAACAGGTTTCCTTTATGGCTCACCAGTATAACACACAGATGAATGGAAAAGACTTCTACAATCTTAGTAGAAAGCATGAAATAATTTTGAGAACAAAAGCATTATTGCTTTGTTGGTTCTTTTTCTGTTCACAAGCAAAAAGCCACTCTTGCTATAAAACAGACCATTTCTGGGCGAACACCTGCCTTTCCAAATCAGCAATGGGGCTCCTTACATGGAGCTGAGAAGATTCCACTGTGAAACTACTCCAGATTTTCCATCAAAGCTCATTTTAAGGATTTATAACTTGGACAGGGAGATTCTTTCCACACTGCAATTTGGCATTAAAGAACTTGGCCCAGGGATCAAAATAACCCTCTTTGCCAGCACTTCTTTTTAAGTGTGGAAAGGCAAATTTCTGATATATAAAAATACAAAAATATTAAGACATACATTTTTTCTCTTCTTGTGAGAAAACAGTAGCAAGTAAGGCCATAAACATCTTTAAATATAGAGTCTTCAGCACTTTTTGAGGCTTAGATAACTAATTTAAATTCTCTAGTTTTGTCTCATGTGGAAGAATAGTTTTACAAATCAAAGTAAACAAAATAAACTGCTTTCTGAGATACATATTTTAAACAAGATATTTTAACTCCTGGGTGATTTTTCTCTGTGCCTTGATGTTCAAAACTTGTTTTTCATCAACTCTATGATTTTAATATCAATTATGGTCTTGTACATATTCAGAAGACCATTGAGGTGCTATAGGTGAGACAGTAATGTTGAGTAAGCTAATGATTTGAAGTGTTGTGATCTGAGACTCTTACTGCCATGAATCTCTGTTAAAACAGGCCTTGGTGGTGAATGTGAGAGTTGTAATGGCCCTGTGTGCAACTGCTTTGCCTTTTGCTACCTATTTACCTTAGGAAAATGAAATTGTGCTTACACAGATGACAGCCTATACTTACATCTCTTCGGCTCAAGAAATGCAGTGTTTCAAAGACTTGAAAGACTGAAAATGCAGCTTGGTACAATAGGGATACCACTTCAGGACACTTCCTTTTTTTCCCTCTGATCAACACTGAAAGCATTGCCCATAACAAATACCTACCCATTCTGATTATAATAACACTTAAGTTCGCAATCATTCAGGGCAATGAATTTTATGTATGAAGTAAATTCTCTCAGTCAGTATTCTTAAACAATGAAGAGGAGAAAGTAATCTTATAGTTACGACAACAGAAGATTTTTCATCTCAGAATGAAAATCAGTGTTCTAATCTTTCTCATTTCTTAATGGAAGATGTGTCTCATGTACACCTTCTGTAACACAACCAGATTTGGAAGGATCCTACAATGGAAAGAAAAAGGTTCTAGATTCCTACTAAAAATGCCCATAACACCCTTCCTTTCTATCACAAAAGGTGCCTAAATGCCTCTAGTGAATGCTTTGGCTACACATTGCATGAGAAGAGGCAGAGTCACACAGAGGGAGGACTTCAGGGCAGGGCATGGGGGTTTTTGTTCACTGTTCAATCTGCAGTCTCCCATGCATATGTTCTACCAGATTTCGATTCTCCTACACCCTTCTATAGGACCACAGCACCATCCAAAAAAGCCCCAAAGATATATGATCCATGACTCAAAATTTTTTCACCCATGATTCACCTCTGAAATGAAACCACCTTCTTTTGTGAGACAAAATGTGCTTTAGTGTTGAGGCTTGTTTCCTGGGCCCTCATGACTGCCCATACACAGGGCCCTCTTCCTCAGAGGACTGCTTTCCACATCTGCAACTCTTCATTCACTGTCCTATATTTTTTTTTTAAATACACATTCTGGTGATACCATGTCTCTTGGATGACAGACTAGAAATGAAGGATAAGGACTGACTAACTCACTTTAAAGGGCCACTGCCTGTAAATTTAATTAAATCCATATCTTCCACCTCCCACACATTCACCCCTTGGGACTAAAGGCTTCTGTAAAGGATTAGGAAGGGGATACTCTCACTGCAGCCACACCACTAAAGAGAAAATAATTCAAGATTTGAGAAGTTGTGAGCAGGAAGCAGATGAGGAAGAAAGGGACTCACTGAAAACACAAACAAATAACTCTGCTGGCTAGAGATTATAGCATTTATATTGGACAGAGGCGATTGTGCGCCAGCCATTCCTTCCAAGAGCCTTTTTGTATTTTGTCCTACTAATGTAAGTAAAAAACGGAAATGATCCAGTAAAAGAAGCATCATGTCTTCTCTCAAATGAGTCCCTAACACAGCTGCCTACCACCCTGTGCCCCATCCCACATCAGGCTCAGTTCTTTTCTTGGACTGTGGTGCTGCTCAGCACTAATGGCACCAGTAGCTCTCTCCTCAGGTAGCTTTGAGAAGGCTGGCACTCCAGGACAGCCCACACAGCTGTTCAATCATTCACAGGGATATGGAGTATTACTTTGGAGACTTCTGTTGACACCCCTCCATTTGGTCTACTTATTTCAACAAGAAAAATGGTGGTTTTTGGACCTTTTCCCATAAACCTTCTAAAGGCCTGATAACGTAAGAAAAAAGATAAATTACATGTGCTAGTTTGTTTTTTGTTTTGGTTTTTTTTTTTAAAGGAAATACTTATTGCTGATGAATAATAAATATTTCATTCTGAAATGCTGGCAAGGTTATTTTTTCCCCAGCTCTAAATTTTGTTAAAGTAGGCAGGTGCTTATTTCACCTGCCCTTTAAATAAACCTTGCTGGCAAGGTGCTTGACTTTGTGAAGCCAGTGCAGCTTCTGAGCAATCTCAGAGGTACAATTTCATGTCTGTACAGATCCTTAATGTAAAAACCTGCAATGGCTAAGGACGGAACATGAGCACTGCCAAAATTGACAGCTGCTGAGTGGGAGTTCTGAGGATGAGAGTGATGGATATAGACACCTAAAATGCAAGAGAGATAGGTCATAGGAACATAAATTCTTTGGGGGAGGAGGGAAGATCATATTTCAGGAATTACTGTGCAAAGAATATCCTTTGTTAAGAGTCCAACCATTTCCTAGATTATTTAGAGCATAAATATGTAATAGAATAGTCCTTAAAACAAGTTTTTCCTTAAATTCTTATAGTTGTTCTTGAAGGTCCCTGATAGCAGAGGACTGCAGATTTTTATTAGCACTTGCTGCATGTCTCTCATTTTGATGTAAATGTAAGGACAAATGCTTTGGAGGAATTTACTGAGAGCATAAAGAACCCTCATGCATTTTCCTTTTTTTACATTTGGGAACTTGGAATGGAAAGTGGAGTTTAAAATTTTATGAAACTGATATATCTCTCAAGTTGTTCAGTCCCACAGAGGGTTTCTCAAACATTGCACCAGATGGCTTTGTTCTCACCTTCCCTGGACAGTTTAATTTACTTCACTATCAGGAATAAAATTCCATACTTACACCAATGCTTCATTTTATGTTACTGTCATCATCTTGTTACAGGTTATAATGGTATTGGCATTATCTGCCTAATAATTATTCTTGAGTAACAGCAGTAAAACTCTTTTAAGTCTCAAGCTCTGATCTGGAGTCTGCTGAACTACTCAAGGTTCATCTGTGTCCCTTTGACCGAAAAAAGATGTTCCATACATTAACGAAGAATGAAAGTGGGCAAATGGACTCTCTAGTCTGTGGTTTTAAAGTAAAAAAAATAACCACCCATATCAGCTAAATAGATTAAATGTACCTCACCATAATAGATAGATAGATAGATAGATAGATAGATAGATAGATAGATAGATAGATATAATTATACTATATATATATATATATATACACACACACATATATAAATGTATTGTGTATATTAATTATATTTCTTCAACTTCTAATCCACAGAAGCATTGTCTTCTAAGCAACTGTGCAAAACAGATGACTTTGTCAAACAAGCTTGCAGGATTTGAATCCCCAAGGAACACTATAAAATGAAAATACTGCAGTAAAAGATGTATTTTAGCATAAAAATGATAAACTGTCTTGTATTGTAAGCCATTAAAAATATTATACCCTGAAAATGGTATTTAAAATGCTCACAGTGATATTCAGTGGCAGAACACATTTCTGTAAATAATTTTCTTAAGAACAATATATTTCCATTAACTGTGTCAGCACACTCCAAATTCCAATCACACAACAGCCACAGTGATACAGAGGGCACAGGACAATTCTGCATAATCAGCTTTGAAATGATGCTCGACCAACAAACTGCTCGTAGAGTGGGCAACCTATCTGCATGTGCCTGATGGGAAGCAAAGCTATTTAAAAACAATAGCATGCACATGTATTTGCATATTGTCCATTCTTTGCAAAACAAAATTTACGAGTTTATTGGGCACTCCAGTTTACATGAGAGGCTCACCCATTGTCCTTCAGCAGTAACTAGGTTTTTTTTTTTAAAAAAAGCACAAAACCATAAAATCTGCAGTGTGCATTTAGATGGATTTACCCCAAAGACACAGGAAGAAAGCCAAGAATTGAGAGAATGAAAATATCTCAACAGGTAGCTAGTATGGTTATTATCTAATTGTTTTAGCTATATATATTTCAGTCACTGAATAAACACTATGTAAGCAGAGTTCATGAAGATCTAACAGCTAAATGAACAGCAAAATCATGTGAAGAGAGGCAACAAAAATTAAGGAAGGCATGATGTTGAAGCACAACTTGTAGAATTGTGTAAATCCTCACCTATGTACAAAGCCCTCTTGGTGCCCTTAATGGGAACAGACAGTGCAAACAGCTCAAAGCAGCTGTGGCATGCCCAGTTTCTTATGTTGCTTTTTCAACTGACCAGACCATCTGACTTTGGCACAAGTGAACATTTTTGTGGAAAGCTGTCAGAATCAGAATTTGCAGGGAAACCCAAACACTTCTAAACAAACTTCATGTATTTATTCATTTGAAGTCGGGAGGCAGAGCAAAGGCTTAAAGCAACAAACACGGCCTTTTTTTCCCATTGCCTGTTTTCAATGTTCCTTGAAAGCATTTATAAAGTCACTGGAGTCTGTTCTCTGTTCCTGGCTGGAAGGAACTGGTGTGTTTTCTCCTGCCACTGTGACTGTGGAGTTTTTAGAGAGCCATGACAGACACAACATGGCCTAGTCCATTCCAAGCCTGCAATTTGGCTCCTTGAAGTAGAAATGCTCTCTTAAACCCCAAAGCAGGTCATGTGGACCCAGGATGCAGGATACATCTGTATCCACCTCTCCTGTGTAAGCTGATTGCAAGTGCTCTGTCCCTTTAAAACAGCCACCTTTCAAAAGTAGTGTTCATTCTATTTTTGTCTTTCTGTCTTCTGTACGTACAAGCTCCAACAGATGCTTCTGATTTTCTAGCACCATAATTTTTAAGCTTTAAGATGCTCTTTAATCTTACTCTCTACACTCATCTTTGGGAAGAGTCAATTGCTCTCAGCCTGAAGAGGGCAAAGACAGAAAATATTTTCATATAATTACTTCTCCAGTTTTTGCATGAAAGATCCTTTTTGCCATCACTTCTTGATATATTCTTGACAGACCTTGTATATGGTTCTACCTTGAATCCAGAACCTGAGTGGCTGTCAAAATTTTTAATGGCCTCAAAATATTTACCTGCAGAACCATTTTATCTTCTGTAAAGCAATATAAATGGACTGACAGTAAGTGTTTTTTCAACTACTTTTCACAGATGCCTTAAAAACAGTCCACTGATTCATGGTGGTCTGATGTATGTTGTGTTGTAAATCTTAAAATAAGGAGGGAATATTTCATACAACATCAAATATTGAGAACTAAGGAAGGAAACAATTAGGAAAGAAGACATCCTTTCATAAAATATTCTTATATCATAATTTTCATTACTGCTTTTTCCCTTAAGAGAGCAGGTTGATATGTCTCTGTGAAGTTATATCTAAATTAAGAGATAAGGTATATCTGTAAGACACAGCTAGGCATGGAGTTTTGCTAGGAGCAAAGGCAGTTGTGAGGTTTTCAGGGATTCAGATAAATTTGTCAGAATGACTTTGTGAAAATTGTTTTTGTTGAGATGATGAACAAAGAAAAATGAGCTGACTAGAAGAACCAGAGACAAAACCCAGGGTCAGAAAAATCACTGCAGGAAAAAAAAGCCCAAATCACAGAATAACCTGTATAGTATCAATGTGCAGAATAAGTAAACATTTCATGTTAAGATTGTGGCTAAAATAATCTTGGGATGTAGGCAAGAGATTGGCCTGGATTATTTAGGTATTTTACCTCTTAAGATAGATAGTTGTCCCAAATTCATGTAAGGTAGAAAACAGGATTTAAAAATTTCTCTTTTCTTCCTTCAGCCAGGAATAACCTACTAAAATCTGAATTTTTTTACTAGCTATTCCAGACAAAAGGTTAGGAATGTGCTTCAGTAAATCTGTTTACTACCAGGACACCCAATGGCATGACATCAGGTACAGGCAAGATCTTCACTTCCCTCAAGAATATCCAACTGCAGCATACACTGATGCAAAAAATAAATAACATTCCTCTCCTCACAAAGGAGTTAAAACACATTCATCTGTTTTCATGTGAATCTTTCATTACAGTTTCTGGGTTTGGCCTCCCCCTACCTGTAGCATAAGAAAGAAATATCTCCACTAAAGACAACATACAAACAGAAGAATTGTTGCATTTAGGGTAAAAAGTAGGGCCTGGAGCTAAACAAACAAAGCAACCAACCACATCCCCCCTTGGCACTGCTGAGCAAATTGAAGGGTTCATCACAGCTTATTGTAAGCTTATGGTACTAATGAGTATCTGATGCTCTGTCTTGTTTGCCGATACTTAGAAAGCTGCCTTGTTTCTGTGCTGGATCAGTTGCTTCACTAATGCCATTCAAAACTTTGTTCTGCCATAATCCTTTTTCATGTGGAATTAGGTGCAATGAACTGCTTTCTCTAACACTGTATTCTTTGCCAGGCATCAAAAATAAGTTCAAGGCAGGCAGGAGAGGCCCAGCACTGCCAGCAGCACAGCAAAGCCTGAGAAGGGAGCTCTCAGGACAGCGGGTGGCACCAAGGCCAGCGGGTGAGTCAGGGAAAGCAGGATGTGCTGCGACTTACCCCGGTGGAGAAGGAATGTCACCTGCCACCCTCACACCATGGCAGTCACTCAGCCCACAGCTCAGTGACACACAGGTGCAGGAGAGCACCAACAGCCAGAATTTGCACAGGAAGACACCTACGGAAAAATAGGGCTGCATCCAGTGGGGGCACACGCTCCCAGCTCAGATCTGTGACCTCTGCTGCTCCCACACCTGAGGCACTCACAGCAATAAATGCACTAACTAATTGCAACAGGATATATCAAATAATACAGAATATAATAACTTTGCATAACTATGCTGCAATACTTCTCATTTTTGCATATTTGATTACATCTGCACATTTAACTCATTAATACTTATATGCATATTCCATACCAGTATGTCTGATATGGAAATAAATATGGACGATCGCTTGAAGTTGATGGTATTTAAGAAACAGATCTTTTCCTCCAAAATGCAGGCATCTAGCCTGAGGTAGGCATCTAGGCTCCATCCACAGTCAGTACTGAGAGAAACAGAAGCTGTGAAGCAGCTTAACCCAAGAAGGATGCGAGCCTAATACAAGAACTAATTCCTCTCTGGAGTAAAATTCCTATATTTTAGAGGACAAAAACTAGTGAGACTAATCCCACATGTAGTGCATGACTATCTTTAAACTCTAATTTTGTGGTTGACTCTGGAGCATCTGGTTGAGAAAGTGGAATAGAAGGGTCTGTAGAAAAATGCACAGCAGACAGTTTTCCTCACAGTTTTAGTGAAATCTTGGCTAAATTATCTGGTGATTTCTACCACAGCAAGACTGAATGGAGTACATCTGTTCTGTACTGACTTTTTCTTGCAAAGAGACAGCAGGAATTTGCAAAGCAAGAGGTTATGGAGATGCAAGTGTTCCAGGAGGGCCACACTCCTGGAATATGGATAAACACCTGTATCTCACTGTCTCACTGCCCCCTTTTTGTTTTTCTACCTGCAGAATCAGAAAGTATCCCAGGCCTGGCACATACAGTGCTACGAACAAGCTGGTCACACATCCAAATAAATGGTCACGTATTGAGTAGGAACTGAAAGCCAGAAATAAAAATACAGAAAAATATGTTGAGAACAGGATTTCATAATGTGGCAAAACCTCTGTTTATCTCACTGAAGGAGGTGATATAGGGAGAGAAGTGAGAATGTGTATCTAAGCAGCTGCCTAATAACTTGATACAGCATAGAAATGCAGTCAACTGCTTCTAGCAAATTCAGTTTGAGAATATGAGAATATATTCAGTTTGCATATGAGAAATAAAGTAACAGCAGTAATTTACTGCAGAGCTATCCATCCTTTCACTGTAAAAATATAAACATGTCAAGCACTATTAATACATTTATATGACATATAAGGAGCACATACAGATGAACACAATAAATTGCTTTCATTCTCCTCTGATCCTGAGCCCAGCTCTGTATCAGGACAAGATTTTGGCACTAATTAAAGTAGCCTTAAAAATGCTTCACCTTGTTGCAGCTGACTAAATTGTCCGATAGTCTCATCAATTAAGGGGCTGAAGCTGTCCCAAGCTACAGCTGCTCTACCAGACCTGCCAGCAGTCACAGCTGTCCCTGGCCCACCAGACTGAGCATCCCCCACCGGGACCCTCATCAAATGACACCCATCCCACCTGCTGAAAGTGCTGCTCTGAATCCTCCCAAGTCCGACCTAAACTGACCTAAACTATCATAGCTCACCTGGCTATACAACAAGGCAGTATTAAGAGTCTGGTACTGGAGGAAGATACTGAGGGAAAGAGTCATACTTTGACATGGTGTTTTGGGTTCCAATTAAACAGTCCATACATACAGAACTAAAGCTGCTGGTAAGCTTTATTTTAATGTAAATCCTTGGTGAGAGAAAGGGAAGGAAATTATCAGTGTGATAAGCTGCCATCAATTGTAATATCCACGTCAACTTTTTGAACAAATCAATAATTTAGTGAGAGAACTGTTCCCAGCCTGGTTTCATAGACTATTTGTTTCTAGGCACATATTTTATTTACAAGAGGAAAATCTGAAAAGAGCATTTAAAAATTACTACCTTTGGAGACAAACAAGAATTGTAGGATTCTCACAGTTTGTTTGTTACACTGTGTAAAAGAAAACTACATACAATTTGTGGTTGTTTCTTGGATGAGTCACTCAAATGTCTAAAGTGAAAATGGGAAGGAGTATGATAAAAGCCACTGTTAAGCCACTGTAAAGCAGCAGCTTAGACTGTTAGGAGTGTGGTGTGTTTTCTTTACTTGTTTTTTTTGCAGAAAGAATTTGGAAAGGTTTTTTGGTAAAAACTGGACTCTTTACATAATTCCAATTGCAGAGTGCTTCATATGGAGTAAGAACTATATTGGATTGCTTACAGCCAAGAAGATGTAGGCTGTGTTGATGTACACTCTTACACTGACCACTAAAGCATTTCAGATTGCAGGAAAGAATGGCACTGCTATCCCAAGACAAATCAACAGGTAACTTCCTCCTGACTTTTGTTGATGTGCATCTGTAACCCTTTTCCTAGCCTCAATTTTCTTTTTATATCACTGGCATGCCCTCTACAGCAGCAATTCCAGACTCTCAACTTGTTGCCAAACTCTCATTCTCCTGACTGTCTCCACCTTCTCATTCACTATTGCTTCAAGGGCAAACTTTTGGTCAAATCATTTGCACTTCAAAGTCTCAGGTGGTTACAAATGTTTATTAACTCTAAAGGAACTCTTTCAAGAGACATTTTATGTAAACAAAATATATGGCATCCATAAGCAGGCCAGAGCCACAGTGTATTCTAAACAGCCAACAGCATGTATTTGCTCTTTTAACTTAATCAATCCAGATATTATTAATGACATCCTCTTAAAAAATCTATTTTATCTTCAATGTGAAACATTTCTTTTTCCATCACATCAAAACAAGTATAAAATGAGGTCATCAACTTTTTTGCACAAGACTAAAAGAATTAATAAAAGAACATAAATAGCTTATGAAGAAATCTATTACAAACCTCCCAGGACATACTGCAAGCCAGAATCTTTAAGATGATGTTAAAATTTAGAAGAGCACCTGAGTCTCTGCTTGGAAAAAGTCAATAAGAATATAGAGCAGCCAGAGAAAGAAAACATCTGTCCCAAACCAGATCAGAATGTGAAGCAAGAAATCAGACTCACATCATGAAAGGATCACTATAAGATCACCTGATCTCTTATTCTGAAGTACCACATAAGAGTGTTTGCAACACGAAACATATTTCATATTTGCATGTTGGTGATAGGAATTCAACAGCCTTGCAAGCAAGTAAAAACACTCTGATAATCAGTATAAGCTATTTAAAGTTTTCTGTTTCAAAAATCTTTCCTGGCTTACATGTGTGGTTGCTATCAACTGACAGGGAAGAATGTTTTGCCATTAGGCAGAGACAGACCCCAGTCTGCTTTGCCTTTTCTGTATTCCTTATTACTATTCCATAGGATCCTATTCCATGTGGGATCATGAACATTTTCCAGTGAAAAATTCTGGAAAAAAAGTGAGAAAAACCTACAAGCTGGCTGGCTGGTGTACCAACTAAAAATCCTACCTCAGCCTTTGAACTTGTTCACAGGTCTGTCTATCTTACTACCAAAGTATACAGTGCACAATGCTTGATAGTCGCAAATACCATGGCATATTCAAATAAAGAAAAAAATATAATTTTATTTTAAATTGGTTATGAGGAAATATGTGCTGTACAGGTAATAACAGGAGAATTTGTTATTTCTATTCTCTCAAAATATGATGGAAATCCAAAGAACTGCAGCAAAGACTGAGGTGAAAATCTGCTCTAGAATTACCAAACCCTCTAGAAATAATTTTTGACCCTCACTTGGACTCATGGAACTGTAATATCATCAGAACACCTGTCAACTAAGGAGAAAAAAACAAAATGCATTAACTGGAATTGAAAAAAAAAATTAATTATTGATTAACATGTGTACATGTGTAAGAAAAGCAACATTTTGTCCCAGCCACACCACCAACTTCACAGTTCAATAGGAAAACAAATCAGAACTGAGGGAGGAAACTAGGCCACTCTGCCAGGAATGTGTTTTTGATGAAAAAAATTAGTCCTGTTTTTTACAATAGCTGCATTCAAACACCTTTTAAAGCAGGCCAGATGTTGGTTGGAGCAAACTAATAACATTCTGTATGTGCTTTTAGTCCACTCTGACCCTCATCCTATCAGCCATTTGTCCCAAAGCCTCCACACTGCATCAATCAGCTCCTGACTGCTGGAGATTCCTCACACAGCTGAAAAGACACATCTCCTCAAGCAGCTGCTGCTGCTACAAAACTCCTGAGCCCTTCTCATCACTAGCAGCGCTTAGACTGGCAGCAAAACAGCTTTAATTTAAGGGCAGGACCCATATCCTCTGCTTGGAAACCTGTGGAACCATCTGAATGTACTCAGCTTGTCCGTGCTCTCCCAGGAACAGCCTGCACCTTCTCAGCATCGAGGTGTATCATTCATTTCATTGTGTGGAAGCTGAAGGCGAAGGAAAGCCTGAGCTCCAGTGAGAGCAGCTTGCCAGCCCTACTTAGGCAGCCCCTCAGATGCACTGAGCTGACAGAATAAGGAGAGGTGCTGGGGAGGGAGCACAGCAGCAAACAGAGCCTGGGGGAAGCTCACAGCATTCAGGATGTAGTTGCATCCTATTTTCAAAGTAAAACTTCAGGAACATATGCTAGAATCACTGGAAGAATAACTAACATTGTAGAAAACACATTTGGTGCTGATTACATTATTTCTTTTCTGCCAGCTTATACAGTTTTACACGAGCTTCAAATTCTTTCCTCAGGATATTGTAGTGCAAATCAAGATTTTCAAAACGCTGACAAAAAGAAAAATTTGGTATTTTGTCCCCCTGAAGAAGAACAAGTGACAGCCCAAAGTATCTCAGCTTAGTAAGGAGAAAGAAAATTGTTAATGAAACTAAGACCATTTCTAATATGTGAAATTTAAACCAAAAAATATATTACCTCTCTCTCCCTGGAGCCTGCCCAATCTCTGCAATTCCACCAGCAAGTCCTTTCTTTTGGCACCTGTTACACTCCCCAAATGGCTCTTAGAGCCAGTGCAGCACCATTAATGAAGAGAAACATCTAGAGAGTGTCAACTACTGCACTGCTCTCGAAATGCATTTCAGAAACAGCAGCAGCTGTAATGATTTAAACTATAACACTCCCCCATTGCAGAGATTCAAAAATATTCTAGAGCAGCTGAACGCAGTGCTGTGCATGTTACTAATTAAAGTACTACAGCATCAAGAAGTCCTCCTACACTCCAGGATTTTCAATGCAACTACATAAATAAGGAATAAAAATGTATTTCTTGCTTTAGATAGTGTAAGATCTATCTACAAGAGAGGACATTGCAGACTGATAGAAAAAGACATCTTTAGGAGAACACCAGACATGCCCACTCTCTGTCAGTGCTAGTACACTCTAATAAACTCTATCACCCAGGAAATACTCTTGAAGGGTAAATGTCCTGTCCCTCAGGGAGTGAATTCTAGCCTCCATCTGGGGTATCTTCATGCTCTGCTGGTGCACAAGTACTAATGCACAGGTCAAAGTGCAACGAGATGTGGAAGTACTGAGTCAGCTCATTGGGATGGGGTGTCTGCCTTGCCAAGGACAGGAGCCTTTGGGCACGCATGGGACACTAACATGGGTGACTAGAGCAGACAACATTCACTGCACAGCACCAGCACACTGAACACCACGTTCACTTTAGGCATTGCACTCCATGTGTTTTAAGACTCAGGTCATACAGACTCAGACAAGACGCTATAGCTTACTTGGCCTGCTAAGGAGGCAGTTTTCAGTGTTAAGATGATGAATATAAGAAAACGCCAAATGGTTTATATCTTCTTTTCTGCACAGTCCAAAAAGCCCTCCTTTGGGTCTGTGTTGATATTGGAAGGACGCTACTTCATACCTGTTTTGTTGGAACTTAAGCGTAGAACATATTTCTAGCTAAGAGGCTTCTACTTACATTTTTTTTCCTATTTCTCACTAGAATAATCACCATGTAGTGTTGTAGTGTTTAGCACATTAATCTTCTCAAATGATCTACCCAATCTAATTCATGTTTTGCCTCACATTTTTGGATTAATTTTCAACACTATTTAAATTATATTCTGCCCTTTTGAGAAAGACTGCCCAGATTTTTTACAACCATGCTACTCATCTTCTGAAATATCACTCTAAAAAATTCTCATATCACGTGTGGCTTGGCACTGAAAGTAGTTTAATTAATATATGAAAATACTGATGGTTGAAGCTAGAACAGGATTTTATTCACATCAGTATGTCACCTAATTAAAAATATGTCTTATTTTACAGTCTGTCTTCAAAAAGTAACATACTGGAATTCTGCTGAACACTCTATTGATCCAGTGCCACAAAGGCAAGAAGGAAAAGGCAAAAGAACAACAATTGCACTCCTTCTTAAACAGTAAGCTTCCTGAAAAGGAAGCTTGTGAAGCTGTGGCATTCTGAGAAAAATCCTCTTCCACTGCAGTGGTGCCTGTCTCAGATCTAAATGACAGGCTGATACACCATCCCAGAAATCACCCCCACTGAAGCTGTTTATCAACAACAACAACAAAAAGCCCCATCAACTCTTTTTTCTTAAATTAATTATTAGGATGAATTATTTTGTGAATGTGAGAGCTCAAATTGCCTGGAGAATGGCAGTCTGAAAGTAACTGCTTCAGAAAGACCTAAATTCTTTCACAAATTTGTCCTTTTAAGCACCTCCCTTCCTTCCAAAGCAGCTGTTCATCCTTGTAGCTCTTCCATAGTTCTGAATTAAGAGACATGCTGTGACTGGTACTTCTGACTTTCTGCCAACAGACAGAAAACTGTGAAAACTGGATCCTCTTTTCCTCCAGCAGGTAGGAGGTGGGAAGTGGAGGTGGGACCCTTGGCAATGAAGTGAGAGAAATGTGTCTTAAGAGCAGAAGAGCAAGAAAAATGCAAAGCAAGAATAAAAATGAATCACACTCACTCTTCAGCAACTGTTAGACACCAGACAGTAGAAAAGGGCATTTAGAAAATAAAGTAAGAATAGGGCAAGAACTGTGATTTAAATAGCCATAAGGGAGCTTTTATTTCTCTGCAACTCCACCCCTTTCCTTACAAGACACAATCCCAGTGGTGTTTCATGCAGAGACAGCTCTGTGAGCTACCCTATTTTTACAATCTTCTGAATCATTACTATCTACATGCAGATCCAAATGAATCCCAACAGGGGCCTCAAGATCCTCTTGCAAATGCACAGTTTACAAAAGAAAATGTTTGCAATATTCACACAGTGAATGAGGTTAACCGAAAGGCAAATTATCCATGACTTATGCACAAACATAAATGTAGTAGTCAAAATACTCTGCTTTTCAAAATCAACATCTACCTTTTCTAAGGGAAAAATAAACAGGTTCTGCAGTACAGGAAGGTAGTAAAGAAAGTGTGCACATGTTCTGCTCTTAATATGTGGCATTAGAGGTCAGTCTCTACAGCTGGAGGTACTGACCATTTGGAAGTGAACTCAATTACTGTGCAAAGGAGAAAAGTTTTATGACGTTTTGACCTCTGTGGATGTGTGGCCAAACTGTGAAGCACTGGATTATTTAGTGTGTTAGTGGAGAAATAGCTGGGTGAACCAGAACTATATTTAATTAGGAAATAGTGCTAAGACTATGCCTGAAGCCACTGAAAAAATATCACTACAATGATTTTTTTTAATTGCACTGTTTACCCTCAAAAATTTTAAAAGCAACATGACTAAGAAGAATTCTACAAAGCCTAGCTAGAGCTTCAATCTGATGTTCGGAAAAATCTGCTTGTCCTTGTTCAGTTTCAGAATGTTCTTATCACCTTAGCAGAGAAACTCCATTGATGGTATAAAGAAGGTATAAAGAAGGGCCCTGTGCTTGACAGGTGAGGAGGGGCACCCCCAGGAGCAGGGACAGGGGCACTTTCCAGAGCAGCAATGCTCTGGAAAGCAAACTGGAAGACTTCTGAGTCCTGTGCTGCCCAGGTGACGGTAGCCAGGCACCATGGGGAGCCACAGTTAATGCATTCCCAGTACTTTGTGCCTCAGACAGCCTTCTTGTTTTTTACAGTTCAGTCTCTAGTTCAGTAATAAGGATTCTTAGCAATTTCTTGATTTACCCAAATATCATGGGCTCTGAGGACATTTGTTCTGCCAAGTTAGTGTTCCCAAAACTTAGTTTTGACTGCTTCCTTCTCCACTCCTGCTATGACCCTAATATAAATGGCTAAGATCAACATTATCACTTAATTCTCACTGATGGCACTCCTTCTGACTTCTCATCCAAGTTTCAAGACGCCTTTTTTTTTTTTCTCACCTACCTATTTATTTAGCCCCAGCTTTCTCATAAACTTGGTTTCTCTTCTCAACAGGTTTGTGCTCTAAACCACAACCTCTTTATTATTTCATTGATGCTGTTTCCCCCAAATGCCAACCAGGCCTGAAGAACATAAATCCTATTGCTCAGGGCAGAACCTGCAGTGCCCATGCCCAGTGTTACAGTGACCTCTGGTTGCTGGGAAAAGCAAGCCCAAGCACTGGAGTGCGTTCAGTGCAAGGATAATTACGGGCAGTTTATTTTCTAATCTCCAAGTTTAGAAAGCTTGTGTGAACTGAGACTTTCTAACGCTCACATCCTGCTCAAATAGCAGAGGATTTTTCACAGGGAAGGAGTGAAAAGCATTTTGCTGACCCTCCAGCATTCCCTTGCCAAATCTGAAGACTGCTCCAAAACAGAGTTGTCATAGTTTCATAGTGCAACAGTCATAAGGATGTCCTCATTGTATCTAGCACCATAGTGCCTATCTCCATCTTCATTCTTTTAAATAAGTGAAATATAATTTGATTGCTAATCTTCTAAAACTTCTGCTTAAAGCGAGTACTTGCCTTAAAAGTATTAGCCCATGTATTCAAACTTGTCAAAGCTATAAACAGCTGAAAACAAGGCCTTGTGATAAACAGAGATATCCATCATCCTTACATCTTTTAATATATCTGATAGAATGGCATTGAATTTCATTGAGCTCTAAATGCTAGGTCCCTAAATCACTCTGAAAATTTGCTCAGAAGCATTACTTCAGCTTTATTCCTCTTGGGAGGTTTTATGGCATGCATGGGGAAGGTCAACTATCTCCTCTCTGGAAATAAAGAGACAGATTACAGGGTTCTTGTCTCCTTTCTGCAGTCTACTTCAAAGGGTGGGTATCACTAAACTGTAAAGTCAGTGAGAGACTCCAGTCTTTCAGAAAGTCTCTCTGAAACCCCTCATCCCACCCTAGGACAGTTGTGTGCAGAACCTCAGTGAGCCTGCATGATCAGATGTCTCCCCTCCAGGACCTGACTAGTTTTCTGCAGCGTGTGCATCATCTGCTTGCAGTTACAAATTCTCTGCTGGAAAAAGACATGGAGTCAGAATTAAAATCCACAACATACGAACAGTCCACTGTGCTAATTAGCTGGCTGGAAGGAGGAACAATAATAAATAAGCCCTTGAGTCAGAAGCCACATGTGGCAGAAGCGCCCTGCAGCTGCTGGGCAGGCTCAGCAGAGGCCCCAGCCCAGCCCTCTGAGCTGGAGGTAACTGCACCCCCCTTTGCTATGGGGTCTCTGGCATGGACATTATGGCACTCAGAAATGGAGTAACACAGTCCCAAAGTAAAATCCATAGTTCAGCAATTTTATTAATTGTTTTAAGCATTTAACATGCAGGCTGTGCTGGTTTTTTCCCATCCAAAATACAAATTATAATTTTCTGTCAGTCCCAGCAGACCACAACCCATATTCTAAAAATAGCATTTCTTCAAGCTTCTCAATCAACTATAAAATAGGCCTATAAATGAAACAATTGCCTAAGTGAAGTAGCTTTCTCAGGCTCCTTTCTCAAAATATTGTTTTCATAAAGAAAACAC
This sequence comes from Melospiza melodia melodia, assembly GCF_035770615.1. Lineage (NCBI taxonomy): Eukaryota > Metazoa > Chordata > Aves > Passeriformes > Passerellidae > Melospiza > Melospiza melodia. The sequence goes on from NC_086197.1 coordinate 66,279,719, forward strand.
CCACAATAAAAGGTGTTCCCCAGTCATATGAAAGATATCACAATTCCTGATTTTTTCTCTGAATGTAGATTTCCTACAGCATCAAACACTACCTGAAGTGAAAAAACATATTATGGACAACTAAAATGTTGTGTTGGAACTTCACATAACAATATTGGCCCCAAGGGGGTAAAAGTCACCCTTAAGGAGAAGGAATGAAGAGCGGAAAAGGAACCAGAAGTGGGCAAGCATACACTTTAAACTCTTGAAAGTACAAGAAGGTAGTAATAACAGTTTGCAAAAGCCCAATAAATATGTTAGAGGAATTTGGTCTTTACTGGGGAAGTCACTAAAGCCATTTGTTATTTGATGTGAAGCCTGCTAGGATCTTAATGTACTGTCAGCTACTCTGTGCCATTAACTGACTGACAAGGGATGGGGAAATTCTAACAACAGTGGGGAGCAATTTTTTTCAGAGAAAAACATGCTGTTATTTCACTTTTGGTATCATGTGTTTTACAATACTCACAGTAACCTCAGAGTTTAAACAATGCTCAAGTAAAAGCAGGCATGAGACTGTGGTCACAGGAAGGTTTGGGGTTTGTTTTTATTCAAATAGAGCCACCAACACTCAGGCTCAGAGTATTTGGATCTGCTTTCCTGTTATGCTTTTCCTTCGTAATAATTGCTTTTCAATTTTTAAAAATACAGCAATAAACCCGGAAATTCCATAAAAGCTGTCTTCTTTTATATGAAAGTAAGGGGGGAAGGGGAACCACAAAACCATATGGAAGTCAATGAAATGCTTTATTTGTTCAGCAGAAAAAGGGGACTATGTATTTCCTGAATTAAATTTGTTTTCATTGTCCTTTTGTGGCCAGCTAGTTTAGGGAGATCATATAAAATGCCACTCTTCATTTGTGATTTTTTAAAATAAGAGTATCTGTATTCTGCAGGTACATGGTTTTGCAGCTGAAGCTAACTTCTTAAAATCTGTGCTTCATGTTTACAATGATGTAACCGGAAGAAGACTGCGTGCTGTTGCAATTTTAGCAATGCAGCTCCCATGTAATTCTTCACAGTTGTATAATAAAAATACTAACAGCTGTATAAGTTCTGTTAGTAATTAAAAAGTCATCCTTAAGGGAAAGGGTAAAGCCAGTCTTCACACAATTTTTTTTAATATCCACAAATACAATATGTGTAAGGGTATAATTTTGGGCAGCATTAGATATAGGGCTCTGTTGAAGAAAATCTATCAAGAACATATTATGTACAGACTAATCCATTATTGCATATTGCAGGTAGTACTGTGATGAAAATTGAAGAAAAAAACCTCAATGCCCTATGTTCTTTCCTCAAATATTATTCACTGACTACTGGACATGCAGTGTTCCAGTATTCACCATTTTTAATTTTAAAGAGATTAAATAGTAATGAGTCATCTTATGCTTATTGTTTTAGCATCCTGCTTTCACCATTACACTTTCTGCTGCTCATTAAGAATTTTAAAACTGCAGTTAAGCTTTTAGTCCTTTGAGGCTCAAACAAGAAAATTTCACATGCAGTCATTGTGAATTGTTATAAGAATAATATGAACATCAACCAATATGTACTGATATTTAGATATTCAGTAGAAAGTTCTCTCACAAATGAATGTATACCTTAGAAAGTGCAATATACTATAACTATACCATACAATCTATAAAAAGTACCTGGGAGAAAAAGAATGACAAATGTTTATCCCAAGGAAAGCACAAAAGGGGAAGAAGAAGAACAGGCAAGGAAGTTTTGACATGCAGTTTTAATTTACCTGTATGGCATTAAATGGGTATTTTGATGACAGCATCTGTAGATACTATGTAAAAGGAAGAGAGGAACATAAAAGACTATAATTGATGGAAAGTACAAGGAAGTGATAAAAAATGCTGTTTTGGAATAGAAAGACTCATAGTCAGCATTTTATACAGCATCTGAAGAGCAAAAGGACATGGCTTTTCATTCTGCACGAAAAAGTTAAAGAAATCTGTGCTTGATTATTCTCTCTGAACAATACTCTGGCATGGTCTTGAAATACAGAAATAACTGCTTATTAGTAACTTCCAAAGTTGGATTACTTAGTCATTAAATTATCAGTACATCCAAGTGAGCTCAGAGATAAGACTTGTGCATTGCTCTAGTTTTCATATACAATGCAGAAAGAAATGTGAAAGTACAGAACCACCATGTTCTGTTAATATCTCAAGAACATCCCAAGCCAAAAAAACTAAATAAAAACATTAAAAGCAGATTAAAAAACTGAGAGCAAATGATAAGAAAAAAAATTAATCTAGAGACACTGAATTCACTTTAAAGATATATAAATACAAATATCTCAACTGATAGCCTCTTCCCACACATTATCTGTCTTTGGATACAATCATATAAAAACATACTATAGACTCCTAAGGAAAAGTTACAAAAGTAGAGTACAAAGCTGATACCTTTAGACAAGGAACATCATTTACTTCACAAAATGGAATAATTTGATAATTGAAATATTTTAAACTCTTCTGAAACCTGGGACAAGGGGGGAGTTTTAACATAAGTAAAAATCCCACCTGAACCATTTGCCAACTTAAAGGACTTAGGTTAAGGCATCACAAGGAGATGAATTCTAACAGCTGCCATACATTTGCAATATCTGGGTTCACTAATCACATAACGTGAGCTCAAGTATCAGCAAAAGGACACTTATTCTGTGAGTCACACCCTTGTTTGAAGAATTCTCCTTTACTTGGGAAGATCAGCTGAGCAAGGAGGAGGAAAAGGAAAAGGAAGCACATTCAAAATTATTTATGGTCACAGCGAAACTTGTCAATTCAGACCTGATTTAGGAGCACTTCTGGGCTCCTTGCTGATGTTAAGCTTCCAGCAGTATCTGTAGTTTCAGATACAATTCCCTTTGTATCACCTCCAAGTGGTCAGCAAACCTACACCAGCAGAAAATGGCTTACTGACAAATGTTATTGCCTCTTTTGCTTCTCAGCTGGGTCCTAGAAGGACCATTTTACTATGCATGAATTTTTCAACCATCATCAAACTCTACCTGGGAAAAAATACTGCAGCACACTTGGAACTCCAAGCTGCCTATATAGGCTTATGCAGGGTAACCTTTATACTCACAGCCCACTAATCTTTTCCCTTTTACAATCAAGGTGAAAGGCTACTTTAAGTTACTAATATTATGATCCTTTTTCAAATTCTCTTTGTCTTCTCTTAGAAAGATAATTAGACTCAATACTACTACAATAAATTAATATTAAATACTTATATTGATGCAGATAAAACAGAAAATGAAAGTAAGAATTACTAAAGAGATGGGTAGAAAGCTAACGTCAAAACTGGATATGCAATGTATGGATGGAATTCCTCCTGTTCCTTTACTTATATAGCAAATAAAGAGCATTACATGTAGGAAATGAAACTGTGGCTATTAAGCCACAAAGATGCATGAGGAAACGTCAAAGCTTACGTTGCATGATGTGGTGCAGAATTATGTCTTGTTCTATTCATCTGTCACCTGCTCCTGTAACTCTGTTGCACCATGTGTCTTCTCCAAAGCTGGACAGCCGTCACCCACCTTGCTGAACAAATGAAATTTAATACAGCAGAAACCAGCCTAACAACTGGAGAGAAATGATTACTGAAAAGATGGGCAAGCTGAATCAATCCAGCTGTCTGGCAAGCATCAGTGCTGGCCATAGGCACAAGAAGTGAGGGTCTTGAGGAAAATGTCCTCTTCATTAACAAACATTATTTCTGCTTAGTTTTGTCATTAAACACTATTTTGGGACAATGTTATTTAATTACTGGTTGTCTTGCCAGCTTCAGGCTTACCTCTGAAGCAAGGTCAAGGGTCACAACAACAGAGTATAAATTGCTGGTGAATAAAACCTTGTGTTCAAAGAATTTTCAGGAAAACCCCAGCAAAGAATGTGTTAGCAAGGAAAACAAGAACACAGTAAACAGCATAAAACATGTAAGTAGCAAAGAATCCTGTGAACAACATTTAAATAGTTAGGCTTATACATATGCTCGATCTTCATTTAAGATTGAGCACATATTTAAATATGGCTTTCACAATACACTAAGTATTACTTGTGTGCGAGCTTTAAGCCACACCTTCTTTCCAGTTAAACTGGGTGAAGATATACAATCTGCTTTTCTTGCATGTTGTTATTATTATTTTTTAAAAAGAGAGAAAAATCCAATCAAAAGCAGCTAACGGAAGTAGTTACTCAAACTTCTGTGGACAGATTAGCAACTGGAAGTGACAAAAATTTTACCTTTCCTGTCCTTGTCCTTGCACGACAACATGTAGTCAACACACTTGAGTAAATGTTGTGAAACGCAGCATAACGAATGCACATGAGCAAGAGGGAACAGCATCTATGTGTATCCAAAATGCACACACCAATTAAATGGGGATGCCTCAGGGCCATCTCTAACTCTTTTGTTTATATCTTTTCCACCCAATTGTTCTCTCTCTGGCTCCTCTGATGGAAAGGATGGGATGTAACCCAACAGATGACTAACTATGTACAATCAAACCCATTTTGTTTCTTAACCCCAGTAACTGCCATATGTTATTTCTGAATCTTAAGGACCCTTCAGCTATCATGCTGTGGTGACCCAGAGCATTAAAAAAAAAAAAAAAAAACAAAAAAAAAACCAAACAAATTCCTCTCTTTTTTAAAGCCAAACAACAATTTGCACTGAAAGTCATAACCGCTTCCCATGTATAACTGCTTGCAACAATCTAGATGTCTCAGAAACACAACAGCAGAGTTTTGCTCAATGTTTAGTTAAACATCACTATTTCCAAGCATGCTGAAGTCAATGAGAATTGTTTCAAGGATTTTAATGACCTTTGGGTAAGACACAACTGGTTTAAGTCACTGACTTCTGTTGACCTGTGGGCTTGATTTGATATTCTGAAAGAAATACCAAAAGTTAGTTAAAAAACATATGCCATGTAAACAGTGATGTACCCTAAAACTGAACTGGTTTCTGTCTCAAAGCTCAGATTATAATAACACAGAAGCCAGGTGTATGGCACTGACCCAGACTTACAGTTTCAGATCTAACTTCAGTAAAACAGCACAGCACATATTTTATAACAAAGTTATAAAATCTGATATAAGAAGTAGTAATGGCAATCTGAAAATCCAAAATGTATTTTGCAGGGTTTTGAAAATAATTTTTTCTATTAGATGGCTTTACAGATGGACCTACCATAAAACCAGCATTCTTGAATCCTTATGTCCTTATGTATTACCAGTTTTTGGTAAAGCATAACATTGCCATTTGAAATGAGCTATTATTTTTGCACTGTTAAATATGATACAATATTCTGACTATATGTTTATTATAGCACTGTTTTCACCCAAGGTTTGTAATTTAACAAGCCTCTGGGGTCACAGATCTACTAAAATTGACTTCATCTTTATACATTCACTTTAAAAAGGATCTTTAGGCATCTCTGAAAGCTTTATGCTTCTGACTTCCTGATAGCTTACAATAGAAATAACAACTGCAAGCACCCACCTGCACTGCATAGCTAAATCCATTTTATAATTTAGTTGAACCTTTAAACACACAGAAAAGGTAATGCTTTTGTGCATATTAAATCTTAAAATGCTTTTACTGTCATGATTTACATCAAAGAATTGCATGAGGATTCCTGTGGTTATGGTTCCCTGCTCTTTCTGAAAACTTAAATGGGTAAAGAAAATGGTACTAGGAAAGCAGTGTTTAAAGATAAAAGATAAGATCGTCCATTTATGGCTGTCCCAGTTCCTCCTGTTTGGCAATGAAGTATTTCCAGCAGTATTTTAATTGGTCCTGCACAGCAAATGTGGTTCAGGTCTTAACAAAGAAATGCACCACTTGAGAACTTTCTCCTTTCCCACTTACAGAGCATTAAAAAGGTTACATTGTTTTGCTGGTTTTTGAAGTACTTTGCCACAGACCCCAAAAGCCACTGCTGATGACCAGCCAGCACTGCACAAATCATGAGGGCTTCACACAAGGACCTCAGGGTGGGTCACCAAAGGAAGTGCTGGACTCAGACCACACTTTAAATCTAATTTCATTTCAGTGTTTACATGTGTCTTTAGTCACTATCTACGTGAAAGAGCAAAGCATGTTCACACAGAGGTAAGCAATTTTTCCCCAAACAGTCCAAAAAAAAAAAAAAAGCTAAGAAACACACTTCCAACAAGCAAAAGGAGGGACTTGAGGACTTATTGTGTCATTACTGTCATGACTGAAGAAACATTTCAAAGTAGAAGGAAATAAGTGTTTGCATGTTTATAGATCAAATCAAATAATGCTAGAGACAGTAACTTTATAGTTTATAGCATCATTTACATGCAATGACCGAAATTTTCCAAACTGGTTTGAAGATCCTGTCCTCAAAACTAAGGTTGTTCAAGAAGATTTCAGGAAGTCACTTTATACTCCTAACTAATTTTTTAAATCTTCCACAGTTACTTTATGCCTGCATACATTTGCTGTCTTACAGAGTTATAATTACATACCTTATTCTGGCAGCTCTGAGACAGGCAATTATTAATCACCTTTGCTTAAAACAATCGATGGCCCAAGTGGGGAGAAGCCTGTAACTTCTAATCTAACACAGAAACTCAGCACCTTTTCTATAACACATCTGCTTTCCACTGGCAGGCAGCATCTCACTGCACAAACATAAAATTGATGTAGACCTCTTCACCATCTTGAAAATGTCACAAATTACCTCAGATTCCAATGAGCAAGCTGAAATTTAATACACTGGCAGGACAATGAGCTTCTATCTGTGTGGTACCCTACACATCTATTGCTTTTTAAAATGGGTCCAATATTTGGAAGTAACTGTATGGAACTGTACACAAATGATTTAGTCAAGAACCTTAATTCCTCCACATTGAAATCTTCCACAAGACTGTAAGCTATTCCCTAAAAGAGCAGGTATTCCAGCCATATAATTTCAGCATTTAATGTGTCTGGATACAAAGGGATCTCTATTAAGGTGCTGCAGTTTCCACCTCTCTGTACACACACGTGGTTTGAAAAAGTAACATAAATTTTAATTCAGTAAAGTATCCATGGGACTTTCATTACCATCATTACAAATAAGGATTTATAATTAATTGGCTTTACAAGATCTGCCAACCCTACTTTAACTATGCAAATCATTACCATCAACAATGTTGCATGAAAACAAGACAAGGACACTGGGGTTTAACATTTTTTACATACTCTATGTTATACAAGTTTAACAACCATTTAAGGACTCTGGAACCTAAAAATGTGTAATTTCTCTGTTTATCCAAAGCATGCATATGGTACAGAGGACAGCAAGTTCCTTAATGATGACTATGTCAGCTGCCACAGGCAAAGTCATCTCTTGGGTCAGAGGACAGTTTAGTCTCTAAGTTATCTCAGTCACTGCCTCCTCACTGTGTTCTCCAGCATGGTATTAATTAGTTGCAGTTGTGGTGTAGACTTCTGGAATATCAACATCTGTTCACATGCAGGACCACACACTTATCCTACACAGGCCTAACACAGCCAGTTATGACTGATCGGGACTTAAACTGAATCACAGCCTCCTAGAAATAAAAGTCTCTACGATGTTCACACTAGTTTGACTTTTCATTAGTTAGCATTTCCCATTAAATCCATTTAAATCCCTAATTTAAGTTTCTGATTTTCCTTTTTTAAGCTTTTTTTTCCTCTTTCAGACATGGTTTGGAGAGATTTTTCTTAAAATGGTCGCTGGGAATTCTCTTCAAACACGGGAAGATAATTTAAAGCATGTAAGAATCCTTAATGTTTTTTGTTTTTTAAATGAGATTGCAAGAAAACTCATCAACTAAACATTCTTATTAGAAATACTGTGCTCTTCCTCATTCTTCAGCAAAATTCACCAAAATGGACAGGCGCCAAATGGAATTCCTACATTATGTGAAAACTCCACTTTGTCTACAAAATTATTAGAGCTCTGTTTTAGTTGGCTTTTGCCATACTTAGCAGGGTCTGAGGTCACTATTAGCTTGATTACAGAAGCATGAAGTCATTAATATGCATTAGTTGATTTAACCTAGAACACCAGGCATCAAATTGTCCTTTTTTTCCCTTCAGTGATCACAGCAACTAAATTCAACCCTGATAAACTGGAGTGAGGAGAAAAGAGAACATGATAGTAAAGACTCATTAGCAAATAAAATGGTCTATTAGGACAGCCTAGGCTGTTTTGCTCACAAGATTTTTGACTCATTAGGGAAGCTGGGTGGCCTCTAGCTGAAACTGATGCAGACTTTCCAGGAATCACCTCAACAGTTACAAAGGGAAAATCTGCTGCACCTATTTTTCCACATCATATCCCACTATAGGCATCTGCTGTACCTCTCTTTCTACACCACATATAACCACAAATATTTTATGTTTCTCAATGACCTAGTTTTCTGGATTAAGCAGGAACATCATGTCTCCTGGTCTCCTAAGCAGTTCTCATAGAGTCAGCAATATGTACTGATTCATACAAGGAAGTTCAATTATTTTACATCTCATAAAAAAGCATATTTGAAGTGATCAAGCTGAGATATGGAGCACCCTAACAAAGCAGATCAGTTCTGTTAAATGAAAAAGGTACAAGGAATCAGATATTTGTCTGTCTTTAAACATTTTGCTACAAAGAACAATCCATAAATCTTTCTGAGTCACCTAGGCTACTTATACAGAGCTTGTGAAAAAACAGGCGTCAACAGCAAACAGTCTAAGTAATCCACATACTGGAATTACAAATGTCTAAAGAAATACTTCAGTGCATAGCATGTTCAAAGACTGAGACTCAGATAAAAGCCTCAGAGAAGGCTCCATTTTCTTGAGGATTTTTCTCACAGGATTTGTGAACTAAATAAGGCTTACATTTCTGTGTCACATCTGAGGTGGCAGAGACGGTGTTTACTTCTGTAGGAGTCATGCTACATTTGCCCATAGTCTAGTGACTTCAGCTCAAAACTTCAGACTCTTGCTCTCAGGTCTCTGTAGTCATCAGACTCTTACAGGAGGATGAATGCCAGAATTTACACCTTTTTATTTAAAATGATGTCTCACGGTCAATCCACTCACATTAAAAATGCAAAATGAGTGTTTCAGAGCTTTTGGTTGGTGGGAATACCTTCTTGCGGGAGGACACAGACTCTTCTGTTCAGCTTTTAATCTTTGGCTCATGGCAGGCAGAAGAGTTGGACAGCCTGTGCTTCCTCCAGAGCCAGAAGTCATGTTCTAGTGGACTCTAATGTCACACTGAGAGACATCTGGTAAGTTGAAGATACTGAAGGCTGAGATATCAAGAGATGTTAGGCTGAAAGATTCCAATCATCCTGCTGAAGACACATTTTTTATTTTTTTCTAGCCTGAAAATCCTTTCCATCTTTTGTGGAAAAAATTCCTTGCCTGACAAAATCTACCCATCAAGATGTTTTACTAGGAGCAAACTGAAGGGTCTTTCCCCATGTTCACTAAGAATCTGACTTTACTGCTCTTTTTTGTGCACACTTTCAACTTTCTCTCTTAGTTGATTTTTCAAGACAAATCAGCCTGTGGATGTACTTATGAGTCTTGATAATGTGTTCAGTTTCAGAAATGAATTAATGTCTTAATTAAGGGAGAGATTAAGATAAAATTTCAATGAAATATTGAACTTGGATAAGCCACTTTTTCATATACGATGTATAAAAAAATTTTTGGGAACCTTTTCGTCCAGTTCAGAGCAGAACTCATCTGTAATCCACAGTGCAGTAAGAACGGCATAGAATTAATGAACAGAATTTCTTTACTCCAATTCACCTACCCTTTTAATTAAAGCAAAACTTTTACTCAAATGGAATAAAAAATTTAAGACTCAAATCTTGTCCTATTACTCTTTCTAATGTCTTTTGTAAAATGCTGTGAACTTTTTTCATCCCTTACAGAGATGAGCTTAAGCATTACTTCCCAATTTTGGCTGCACACTCATAACTGCAATTTGAACTGCAAATATTTTTGGCAGCTGTTATCACTTACAAATGTTGTCTCATTTGAATAATTATCTAGCAGGATTCTACAAATAATCAAACTACTTTCAGCATGAATAAAATCTATAGCTTTTGCCTAGGATCAACTTTCCCACTGTGCAAGGGCCCAGCCAAAGTTTTATGAACTGTCCTTCCAATGCATTGCTAGGGGCTACCTCTATTTTCATGCATTTCCCCTGCATGAGAATGAATTATAGCTCTAACTGCAAAAAGGCAGCAAATTTTGAATAGGTTTCAAACTTCCTTGCATGTTAATAATTTAAATTACCACAATAAATTCAATTATTATTTGAAGAAAAGAATATAGTTGTAAAATACACATCAGGATAACACCTGATATTTTGGCTTGGGCCCAGCCTTTTTATTTCCTCAAAGAAAGAGGTTATGCAATGTTTTTTAATAGTAAAAACATTCTTCAGCGTTTTTGTGTGTAACTTATTGGAAAAATTATTTTTACCAATCTCATTTCCAACATTGTGCTGTTGTAATGAATGACAAAAAAAATAAAGTATGCTTGATCTGAGGCAAGGCCAAACCAATGCATTTTTGCTCTACAAAGCAGCTAAAGAGTAAAATTGTCCCCAGCCGTAATTGACATTTCAAACAGCCATGGTGCATTCCTGCAAGCCTTGGCTTTGGTGAATAGTATGTGAAATAACACATGCAGCTCAGACTCAAAACAGGGAGAAATAGCAGTGATCTACATTGGTGTTTCTGTTGGGGGTCTGTGTTTCCTGCAGTCATGCCAGCAGAGCTGGACAGCATTTATCCCTGGCACTGATAAAGCGAGTAGGCATGAAGAGCAGAAAAAACATTCTTTGAAAAAACAATAACAAATATTCTTGAAGAATATATATTTTTTTAGATTGGACATGAATTCACATCAGTGTTGTCTATTTCAAGCAAAATATTAACAACAGGTGTGGTCCAAGTAGGGACATTGCATTAGGCATCCAAAGTTCAAACAGTTTTTAAAACCAGGGTGTTATTAGCAATGAGAGAGCTCTGTGAAAGGAAGACTGCACTTAGAGACTTGTGGTTGTTATTTGCTATCTCTCTTCCAGTATCTTTGAAATAAATATTCAAAGCCTTTTCCATTCCAAGCCTCTGATCTTCCTTTCAAGTGTGGCAAGCACTCTTGCAATCCTGAAAGAACAGTATGAATCATGTAGGAGTATTCACTGACCTATCCATTTTTTTAAATTCTGAATCATCAGCAGAAACCGACTCCCTTCCACAAGTCACTATCAACTATGACTTAGAATGTGGAGTGAGATGCATTGACTCAAGTCTCAGAAAATAAATGAAGTTTAGCCTGATGAATGGGACCATAGCACTATAACCTATGAGAGGAAATAAAAGAAAGAAATGTTAGGATTTGCCAGCTCTGCATGCCTGACTTCCAAAATAAAAAGAATCAGGACTTCAGTGAATGCAACCAAGATGAGGCTTGATGCTGAGATCTGCTGAAATGGACAGAAAATCAACCTCTGGAGAAGCTCTCTATAATCTGATCTTTTTTGTTACCTAAAAGTAACAGTGTACTTGGTTACCAAACATTACTCTGAAGTATCCAGCCTTTATCTAGGAAGACCAACTATGATAATTTCCACTTAGGACCACAAAAACATATTGCAAGATTTTATTAATCAACAGTCCTCCTGCTCACATGATTCTTTTTTTCCATTTGCAGAGCTCATGATACCCTCCTCTCCTCCTGTCTCCAATGCTTTGTACTGTCATGGAGATTTCTGGTACAGGATCACCTTATCAACCAGGGAAAAGAAGAGCTATTTATTTAGTTTCAGCTCTCTTGTGTTCTTCATTTGCAAGTGGTGGAAGGAAGTACAGTTCTGCCAACAGCTCTTACACCAGTTCCCTAGAGCTTGTAATTATCAATACAATGGACACTAGGTTATTTATGGTGCTGTACAGCACATCCAGACACACAGCAACTCCTTCTTGGTCTGAAATTGCACAGAGTTACAAAGATACGGCACTCAAAGGCTTTCACCATTCCTTTGATTCTACCATAACTGTTCTTAATGGAAAAATTCACCCTTTCAAGCAATTCTAAATTTTGAACATTTAAATAAGAATTTATTGTAAAACTTCTAAGGTAAATATAATTATAATGCATAATTTATATTAAAAAACCAAAACAAAAAACCCACACCAATATCTCAAAAGCAAATGACGCACAACTCTGAAGAATTGAATTCAAAATATATGTCTCATGTAAATTTGCAGATAACCCTTTAATCTGCCTGTTATTGAACAGCAATAGTTTTTAGTTGCTGTTTTGTTTTTAGTAGTTTCATATCATTTGTAAAATTCAAATGTGTGTTACTATAATAATGATGATGATGCTTATTTTTTATTTCTCCAGTCGCTTCTTTGTCTTATGCCCCCTGAGCCAAATTCTGTTCTTTGGATGTGCTTGTGCTACCCCTTTTTGACTCACTGAAAATCATGTACAATCAAGAGCAGATTTTGGTTCTTTTTTTTTTTTTCTTGAAAGGATCTAAATTATGATGTTAAACATTAAAAGAGTATTTTCTGTTTATCTCAATGGATATTTCTTTTTATTCCTCCTCTTAATGTGGAAAAATATTTCCCAGCAAGAAAGGGATTTTGTTTTTTCAAAAATCAGTAACAAAGTTTACAGATTTACAGTAGCATTCATACTAACCAATTGAAAACTGGTAGGTATTCCCTCCATAACGTGGCTTGCATTAAAAATCCTTTAATAACTGATTATAACTGAATTTTCTTCTCCCCCCACAGACATTCCATTCTTATATTTCCTAACTAAAACAGAGCACATAGGCAGGTGATATAGACATTGTCTGCACAAAATCCTGCACTCACTTAGCTAAAATATGTGTGTTTCAAGCCAATTTAGTCAAACTTTTGCAGTCTGTTCTAGCACACATATTTTCATTTACAGATACATTAGAGGGAACTTTGTGAGACCGGTCAGTTGGATTATAGATTCTTATTTAGAGAGTGTGGCCAAAACTGAAATTGGATCCAGAGAGAACATATTTCTAATATTAAATCCATTTTGCTCTTTTGGAAAATAAAACAGAAAACGAAGGATTTGGTTGAGGAAATTCCTGTTCTCACAGAAAAGGTGGTTCTTTTCTATATTTTCTTAACAAGTTTGGAGTATTATAAAAATTGTCACGTCATCTAATCCCGCAGAAGTAATGTTTGCTATAAATCTATAAATCGAGTTGTTCACTGGTGGTCTGCCTCTTCACTTGTACTGTGCAAAGCCAGCTTTCACAAGGAGCAGTATTTAAGGGCCCTTATCCTGTTATTTCATGCATCTGGCTTTTAGACACCTATTTCTCCATTTCTCCATAGACACATTATACTGGGGACCTATTTAATATATTCAGTCCATAGGAGCATGTTTCATCCTCTGCAGAGTAAAGTAATAGGAACCTGAGGATCATGTCACACTGAAATTCAAATAAACTGATTTCCCTTCTACATACTGTAGGGAGCATATATATAAAGGCAATGGGTTTTCTTTACCTTCTAATTAATCACCAGCTATACTTTGAATAGTCCCCAGTGGTTAATTATAGCTCCTTCTCAGGTCTGTGTTCTGCAAGTTGCAGCAGCCATCTCACTCATTGCTCAGGCCACAGATGCAGCCTGCTGAGGAACTTGTCTCTTCCTTTTGTCAGCCTTCTCATCAAGTAATCTAATAACATTCAATTTACCTCAAAATTGATACTACAGGCCAAAAGAATTATTCTAAAAAGAATTATTCTTATTCACTTACACAAGAGAAACAATTTTTTTTTCTGAATGCTTTCAGAAGGAAGTGAATAGGGCACTCTTAAAGAAAATGGGGGGCCTGTGAATTCAGTTGAGAAAAGCCTAAAATTCATGTCTTCTGCTTTTTGTTGTGGGTACAAAATTTAGGTACAATACTCAACTGTTAAGCACAAAGTAAACACATCCTCCTTCTACAAGAGCTTGAAAGAAAAATAAGAGATGTGATTGGAGTTTAGTGCAAGAACTAAGACCTTCTGGGGACTAGCAAATCCCTGAAAGCCCCATGAATAAAACAGGGACATAGCTTTTCAGTTTGACCACAGGGAGCCTCTCTGAGGCACCCAGACTAACAGAATTTTTCACTTAGGCACTTGAGTTCTTTGAGGAAAAACTAAAGTGTGCCTGCCACTGGCTAGAAAGTGAGGCAAAATTGTTTGGCTTGTTTTCCTAAATCCCTGGGGATTGATCCAATTTGTGAATTTGTGATCTCACTGTTAATATAGTATCTTTTAGCTTTAACTACTGTTTTCAAGACTGCTCTTAAGATCAAGTCCTTTATTTATATGATTATAATCTCAAAGAGGTTGTAAACGCATTTCTTGTTTCCACCTCCCTCATGTCAAGATGGATCAGCTCATATTGGCTTAATGTATCAAGAATCATTGTCCCAGCAGCTATAAATTTTGCCACTGTTAGTCAGCATTTCTAATCAGGGAGATTCTTCAAATGCCTTCTACCTGGGGCTCAGAGCATGGATCTTTATCTTACAACCAGAATCTTGTTCACTTTTCACTTTCACAATCACATGCCTACTTTTGAAAAAAACTATATACTCTTTTCCACTGTTCATCTAGAATAAATTCATTCCTTAATATTCAATCCCACCACAGAATGTTATTTTTTTTCCTAATTTGGCATCGTCTTTCTATATTCAGATCAAAATGCATTACAATCTTCAGTCCGTTCCATTCCAAAATATAATTTAAAATATGTTCCTCTGAGATGTTTAAAAAGTTTTCCTTCAGTCATCTCACTTCATCTCTTGTCAATCTATGTTCTACTTCATCAACAGATGTCTTCTTTTTCCAATGCCTCTCTTTGTCTGGCCACTGAATGGGATTAATTCCCCTTCCATAGTGTATCTTTCACCTCCTGGAAAAAGAGTTCTGCATTTGACAGACTATCTAATTTATTCTTCTCCTTTTCAAGGCTTTTCTTCTCTCCCTTCCATACCTTCTAATGACAGCTGTAACAAAATAAAGTAACTACATTCTATGCCAAACCCCACATATGTCTTTTGCATTATTTTTACCACAGTGTAAAAACACATATAAATTCAAAAATTATGTTGATACACAATTTAATGATATTTCCTCTTCACAGTGCATATTCTTTATATTTTTATGAAGATTACAGACCATAGTTATTATTTTGTGGTTCAAAACTCTTTTATACTCATAAGAGGTTCATGCTTAAGTGAAAAATGTTTTGTTGTATAAGGTATTTATCATGAAGTTACTGTCTGTGATGAAGAGGTAAATACAATGTTTCAATTATTTGAACAAAAAGGCAGTATGTGCTAACTGACTAGTCCACCTTCCAAATTAACTCAATGAGGAAAAATCTGAACAAGCCAAAGTTCACAGTACTCTTTCTGTCTCTCTTGTATTTCTAAAACTTCTTCCAATATAGTATAATTCTCCTCCTGTGACTGACATGCTAGGAAAATAAAAAAGCTCTTACAGAATCAGAAATACCCTTTTCTCCTCAAACACCCCATCAACACCCCTGTGTTTTTCTTCCACACTCAGGGACACCATGAAGGGCAAGGAGAAAGGTGTGACAAGAAAAAAGGAGTGTAAACAATGGAGGAGATGTGATAAAGGATGCACCAGAGAATATTTCAGAAGCAGCAGAAGACCTTAAGGCAGAAAAGAGGTATGGAGTGAAAGACAAACTGAAGGAAGTGAGTTTGTTGAGCAATTCATCATAGGAACAATAAAAAGAGAAACCTGGGGTAGAGCAGAAGAAAGCAAGCTGACCTCTGGTCAGACAATACTAAAATATAATTTAACAATAACAATAACAATAATAATATTGTCTTTGGAAATATCTCATCTTGATTTAGCAATAAAATTTCAAAAGGATTACTTGTTTCATAAATCTGCTTAGTAGCTCCCATAAAAAGAATAATAAAAAAGAGAGATAAATTTGATTAGCTAAGGAAATAGCTGACTTGCTCTTAATGATCAGAAATAACTCCCTTCATGTTTCCCAAGCATATATACATAGATACCTGTTTTTCATTGTTAGGCACTAATTTAAAAGAAATTTTTAGTCGACTAAATGTTTCCTTCCTTACAATTATGTGTGTTTGTCCTCTGAAGCATAATTATGTTTCTTATTTAAAGCAGAATTTAACATTCCTTCTTTTTTTACAGATCTTCCTACAAAACTATATAAATGTACAAAACTTTATGAACACTGTCAGGTCCACAGGAAAATTCATTCTTAACTCCTAAGACCTAGCACAGGTTCAACTACTGTTTGTTGTGATGGGGAGGGGGGGAAGGTGATTTTGGTCATGTAGTTCTGTTGATATGTAAATTAAAACAGATAGAAACTAACTCCAGACATGTTAGAGCTGTAATTTCCTCTGGCAGTCATTTTATAAAAAGCTTGCAATACTCAGTATCCTGCATCATCTGTAGAATTCCTTTCTTATTTATTTCTTACGTAAAACTTCAGAGTTCCATGGCTTTATTTTGTATAAATCTAATGCTTAATTTTAAAGCCAAGAATATTCAGGTTCAGATTTTCTGATGAGCAGATGATCTTCCAGTGATTCTAGATAAATTTAGGAAATAACACTAGAATGATTTTAAGTCTACCCACAATACTTTCAAACAAGAGTTTCAACACTAGAATTATCTTAAGTCTACCTACTGTACTTTCAAATAAGAATTTCCTATCCATCAAAAACATAGATACAAACTTTAAAAAGCTTCTCCTATTTATCTCAGGTGCTTTTATTTTTAATCTGAGGCTATTGAGTCCTATTCTAAGGTCTGTTTTAAAATTGATATAAACTGACAACTGCTGTGAAAGTCCTATCCACTTCCTACACCCACTGCTTACTCCTCCCTTCATCTCCTGTTACAAGAGTCTGTGAACAGTACTAGAAAACAGATCCACATTAAGTCATGCTTTTTACTTAACTTATAAAAACCTATGAATTCTGATCTATTTGTCTGCATGACTACCCAGATACTCATGCTAGCTCAAGACTGAGTGTAAGAGGAGTCAAAAGGAGAATAACAGCCATACTTTGAGTGTTTGGAAAAGCAGGACTGGAGATACTCTAATCATTATCCAGAAAATGCAGGTGGAAAAGCACTAATGCCTTATGCATTGCACATGACTTCAGGAAATATTCAGAGTAACGTGTGGATGTGAGGCAGCCTTCGGGAGACGTGTAGTTCATAGGCTGATTATGAAACTATTTGGCCAACATGTACATTTGAAATAAATGTTACTGAAAAGAGCACCTTTTAAATTTTAGGAATGAAGCCATTTTGCTCTTTCTTCATAACTTTGACTACACACTAGGCATCCAGTAGGATCTTGTAGTTAAAAGCATAGTTAACAATACTGTTTCAGTAATTTTCAGGGAGTTTCCTAAGCTCACTTTCTAAAACCATTTTACCTAATATTAGGTAACTTTCTCAAAGAGGCACTGACCAATGTACAAAAATATGAATGTGTTTTCAAGGGTAGCTCAACAGAATTTTTTTTAATGTTCAGTACTTGCCTTTCTGATTTGCATATGTGCTGATGAGAACCTGACATTAAATTCATTTAGACTTGAAGGGTGTAAGACACATGAGGAGATAAAAAAGGATTTGGTAAATTGTTTAATAACATTTCTTGGATATCAGCAGAGCCCTGTTAAAATCAAACAGACCTCTCAGTTTTAAAAATAATATCATACATGAGTGGGTTTCTACATAATCCCCTATAAATAGCAGAAATATCCTCAAATAACAGATGAGGCCATTTATGAGCATCCTCTTTCTGTATCTGCAGCAGCATGACAGAAGTGGTACATATTACCCAGAAAATGCCAGTTGATCAAAGCGGTCAAAACCATACATTCCTCAGATATTATATTTGAACAAATTCTGTAATGACAGACATTAATGGAAGACTTAACAGAACCAGGTGGTGCTATTATACTGTCTTTTTTACCTGCCCACTTATGAGGAGAATTAAGACCATTCAAGAGTAGGACTGTCCACAATAAAGTAACATTTGTGGCAAAAAAAGAAAACAAAAATACAGGAACTTAGATTTAAGTATCAATAATCACGTTTTTGCATTTAATATCTAATCTTTCTTTTATTTCTGCCACACTTTTAATGGATTATAATTTGGCTAAATGACAACACTCAGTGTTTTTGGTGGGTTTTTGCAACTGTCATGGTAATATCCTTTCCCATGTAAAGGAAAAGAAAGTGAAATAAAACTGGATGAAAATGAATTTATCTAGGAGGAAACAACGTTAAGAGAGACACCTAGATTGAACGCAAAGCACACCATCTCTCTTGTTTTAGACCTCATCACCATCTTATTTACAATTCATAATGATGCCTCATGCTGCCTTTCAGAAAGTCTGCTTTACAAAGTCCAAATTAGAATTAGTGACCCAGAAACTAGCTTCAACTCCAAGATCAATGTCAGCTTGCTCAGAGGGCTTTAGTAGGAGATAGACAAAAACAGACAAACAGACAACACCTTTGCTGAGGCCTCTTTTATTTGCTGTTGAATAGGGACCAAGTATAAGAGGTGCCAGAGCAACTCCTTCTAGCTCACAGGACATCATGAAGGGAAGCTCTGAGCTGTGTCTGGAGTTGTGGTGATATATGAAATCATACCAAATTTTTAAACAGATGTGAGTGGGTGGTAGAGAGGAGGGAATCATGTCATAAGCACACAGGAACTCTGGAAGAGCTGATGTCTGCTAAGATCATCCATCTTCCCATCTGCAGTGAGGGGAGGCGAGGTGCACCATCTTTTAACTTAGCATGAAGTAATGAGAATCTGAATTACTGCTCCATCCCAAGGCTACCATGGGCATCCAAGACCATCAGCCCTTCTAATTTTCTGCAATGGCAATCTCTGTAAAATCTGCAGTTTTCCTTCTGTTCAAGAGGAAGGCATGCAGAAATGGTTAGAAATAAAGTTTTATTCTTTGGCTGAGGAATGGGAAAAGACTTAGCTCCAAAGTCTTTTAGGCAGAATTATGAGTTATTATGCTTACAGGATTTGCAGTACTTTGATCATGTACACCCAGACCTTATAGAGCTGCTCAGTTTTTACAAAGACCTGCATTTCCTGGCATCCTGGTGCACACACAGAGGTCATGTGTGCAGAGATATGTTCCCTCTCTCTCCATAAGATTGAAAGTTGAGAATCATGGAAAGGTACAGATATCTGTGGCTCAGCAGTAAGCTGTATCATTATCCTATCCTCAATGTAGATGCCATACACTGACAGCAAAGGAAGAGAATTTTGGGGTTTTTTTTATAAGTTGAAGTCAATCTGAGAGATAAAATCACAGAAGGAAACTTTTAGGAAGAAATGGTATAATTCAACAGTGTTTACTGAAGAGTAATAGATGCAATAAAGAATACATGTGGCTGATGAAAGTTGTGTGCTGATTAAAGGATCCTGCCCTTTTTGTTGACAAGAAACACCTTAGGGAGCAAAATTTCCAGTATTAGACCCTGCTGAAGTGCAGAAGAACACAGGTTTCACCAAAAGACCCAGTGAAGGAAGCAGTAAGGAACAATATGAAGATTTTACCCTAATATTTGTCAGAAAATAATTCTTTGCCCAAAGAAGAGGAGAAAGTTTTCCAAGAAAATTAGGCTGCAAGGAAATTACATCTTATGAGTAGATCTCTAATATGAATCCTTATGCTCAAGTCTATCATATTAAGATGTTACAGGTTTTCAAATACAAACAGTGAAGTTTTTTAAAAAGGTATGGTGCCTAGAAAGAGACCTACACACAACAAATCAGCACAGTCAAATCAGGTCTCAAAAACTTAACCTTGTGCAGTTGATACAGATTTCCCTGCCATTTGAAAATAAAAGAACGTGGCCAACCAGATGGTGACCATGAGTATAATCTTCTCCTGAGCAGGAATTTCAGGAAAAAAACCTCAACAGTTTGATGCTTGAGTGAGGCAAGGATACCTGCCAACCACCACAAGACTGCTGTTGTGCACATGTGCAGTCTTCTGAAGAAGAAAGACAACTCCTAATATATGTTATAAATAAATTCTTTAAGTGCTAGGATAGTTTCATTAGAATAAATAACAACCATGAGGCCAATGGGACTTTCAAATCCTTAACTTCTGGCAAAGAGATAAAGGATTATATTCTGTCCTCGGATACGCATGGATCCCAGATGTACTCACAGATAAAATGCTCAGCCCAAAGTGATGTCAGGTTTGGTGTGAATTTTGTCTCATCTCACATCTGCTTTAATCTGGGCCCCCCTGAAGTTGCTGCAAAAATGCCTTTGATATTGGTGACAGTTACACACAGTAACAGTGGTTCCTGTCCTCCCGTGTGCCCTGGTAAAACCAAAGTAATTTTTGTAATTAAGTTTGGGAACAAGAACCAGTTACTGTGAAGTAAGCTGGTGGTTTTTATTCCTTGCATTTAGGCTACAGTGAAAAACCTGCACATGATATAATCACATGATAGTAATTAAACAGAAATCCCAATCCTTGGATTAGTGGTAATTAGTATTGTGGTCATTACTCATGTAGATAAATGTGTAGAAGCTTTCAGGGCTAATGAATACTGGCCTTAGTTGCAGGGATGCCTTCAGAATCTGCCATAAATTTCATAGAGTAATGACAAAACTTTTCCAGTAAACCATGAAAATGGGGTAAGCTATAGGAAAGCTATTTTCAAATCACGTTTTCAATCTGAAAGCTAAATTTCTTAATTTTAGGTGCCTTTTCCATAGTTTCTTTTTATATTATTTTAAGTATAAATGTTTTCAGCTCAATAATTTCTTTTCCTTCTGTACATATTCCAACTATCTTTCTGCCATACAGGCCTTTAAAAGTGTCCTCAAATGCTGCCTGCACTCAGCCAACCAGAAGCATCTTATATATTTTGTATCAAGTAAATTTGTATTTTTTCCCTATAAGAAAACCCAAAGCTTTTCAATTCACTAAAAGCAGGCCAAAAGTAAAGAATATCTAATGCAGTAAGATTTAGCATAGTAAAAGAATTAATATATCAGATAGGCTGAATATTACACTGTCCAGTTTACAATGGTTACAATAATGGATGTGTTAATAGAGTCTGTAAAGCCATGTGAGCAGTCATAGTTAAATTCAGTTATCAAGCAAAAAGAAAATCTTTAATTACCATCTGATGGCAACAGCTCTAACATGAACTAGATTTTTCTTTTGATGGCAGTGGAATAGTGAGATTAAAACAAGCAAATCAACAATCTGTAATTTTTGCAGGGAGAATACTTAAAACTGGCATTGAAACTACCTGAGTATTAATTATAAATAACTCATGCTATTCCCTACACTCTAGAAACTTTTTTTGGAATGAAATGTTTTAAAAGGGACAACTCCTTTGGCATTAACACAATCTCACCAAGATAGGAAGAATCAATTTGTTTCAAAAGATGGAAAAAAGTGTTTAAGTTAAAAATAAAGAAGTTTATTTGGATAAGCAATTTACTAACCCATAAATAACACACCTGAGCAACTCATATGTGTTAGTTAAAAATAAGGCTGCAGTTAGCAGTCAAATCTGAAAATAAATTGTCTTCCCTAGGAAAATAAAAAAGATATTTCCCCTATCAACTTCTCTAGTACAGTCTATTAAGTTACTATGTGCCAGTATAAAAAGAAAGGAAGTAGGATATAGCCTCTGTGTTCTTGAATTTACTTCCCTCCATTGTAATGTGTTCTGACTTTATGTGGGATTACCCTGGTCTTAAAGCGAATTTTCAAGTTGACTCTTGTTCTCTTTTTTTTCTTCTCCCAGTCATAAAAGAAGCCAATCTAAACATGCTGAAATTACTCAGAAGACTCAGCAAAGTCTGGTCATGATGTTGTTTCTAGCTTCTTTAACTAATGGCAGAAACCTCAATTTTGTCAGTGTGTATTTAAAAGCAATTCATCATTGGTGCATCAGATTCACACAACAATGATCAAAGGAAGCAAGGAGCATCGTTTACCACAAAAAAAACAAAACAAAACAAAACAAAAAAAAACCCTAAAACCTATAAGTCACTGCAATAGTACATAAAAGTCTTCTTTGGCCAAAAACACCGTTGAGAAATGAACTAACAGCTGCACATTTTTACTTGCTGAACTTAAGTCCGTGAAATGAACCCAACACTGAGTCTAATATGAGAGAATCAATGGACTGTTGCCTTACTCAGTGCTTCTCCAAAGACTTTTGAACTAGAACAGAATTCATTTTAATGAGCATCCAACATCTGGAAAAGCCCCTTAAGAGTTACAGAAAGCTGAGTTACAGAAAGCCAAGTTTAAAAAACCTTGCAAGAATACCAAATGTCTACTGAGAAAACACCAGAAAGACTGGAAAATGAAAAAAATTCTTCAGTAAATGTAAATACATTTTGGAATTAAAAGTGAATTATATTATGATTTGGAGATTTACTTTAAAATCCTTTCAGACACAGTTTCTCCTCTGAGTATTTGATAGAAACTGATCTACCTGTAATTAGCAGTAGATTTTTGGATGGAGTCCAAGCAGCAATTTTTTTGAATGGCTTCGAGTAATGCAGTTTTACTCCTTTCTGTAGAGCACAACTATATCTTTGACAGTACCATAAACAGCCATGAGGAAAAACACTCCACATCCCTAGAGGGTTTTTTTATTGCCTCCTTTCTGTTTCCCGCTCAGTTTTCAAAAATTGGCTGCAATGCTTTGCTGTCTTGAAAGTAAAAAGTACAGAATACTTCTGCAACTCTATTTTATTAGTCCTATAGCTTATGCAACAGGTGGTTGATGTCAGAAGAGTTCAGGTCAAACCGTGTCTGTGCACTTGCAGACATCCAAAGTCCTTTCTAAATCAAAAATGCATTTATGTATGTGTATTATATATTTGACTTTTGGCCTCTGTTCACCAGTAATTTAAATTAGGCCCTAAAAAGCTAGAAGAGCTGGATCAACTAGGTAATATTCACAGTATCTCCATATTTTACACATGCAGCAAATGCTTTCTGAGGTATGGATTCTGAAGAAGGACAACTGATAGCATTTTACATATTATTAATTTTAATCTTCCAGAACTTGCCTTCATCACTGTGAAAACAGTGTGCTAGAGTGACCTTCTGATTTTTTTGATGGCCTGAAGAGCCTTAAAAAGATGAAACCGTCAAGGATACTATATCTTTTTCTCTTTAGATTTAAAATTAAAAAACAGTAGATATTAATAGATTAATACATATAGAAGAGAGGTTGGAAGGAGGAGAAATAAGAAAATATTTCTGAAGAGTTTTCCTTTTCTATTTTCTATGATTTTAATAAACTATTACCCTATTAAAATCACCACTCCATACACTTTTGTAATCAGTTCCTTCTCTGTAATTGTGCCAGTGTTGTATCCACTGTATATGAATTAAAGCCAGATAAATAAGGCTATGCTTCAAGAAGCAATATTTTTCATAGCATTACCCTGAACTTTCTGGCTCAAGTACACAAATTTGAGGGACAAATGTCTCTGAAAAGAACAGCCTACAGTGCTTCCAGCCCCTCTCTCCTACATGACTCTTCTGCAGTTGTATAAAGGCCAACAAACATCAAATGAGACATGTAGACTGAAGCCAAAAAATTCAGACTAAACTGATCAAGTTTACCCATTCAGTGCAAGATGTTTTCAGTTCATAAGGTCTTTTTTCTTTTGTAGGCTAATTAGAACAGTTTGACTAAGACTTACTGAAATATTATGTTCCCTGCCATTCAAAAATTGTATGAGCCAATGCCAACGCTACACCCTGCTCCCTTTTAAAGCCGTATGCACTTCTCTTAAAATTTTAAACCTGTTTAAGGTATCCACAGCTGCTTCTAATATTTTGACCATAAATTTTTTCTCTTCAACTGAATTACTATAAAGTATGCCCAACAGTTAATGTTACTTTGGTTTTTTTTTGTCTTCTTGCATAATGCTGCTGTATTCAAACGCAGGAACTGTAGAACTGAACAACTGACGCTTGTATTTCTAGGTTCAAAATTGAATAGTTGCCTCTAAAAGCTGGACTTTGCCTATTTAGCTCAGCATTGTTTATGTTGATTTTACCATGTATAGGCAGAAAAATGAATACTCTAAAACATATCTCTGAGTTTAAAAAGCCAAAAAAATAAATCATGAAACTATATCCAGTTTTAGAAGCACCATGATGCTGCTACAGCAGTATCCAGCAGAGCACCAATGACTGCTTACATACCAGTCAGGTATGACACAGACTTCAAACACTGCAGTTAGCCACTTTCCTGTATGTTGAGGACCCCACAGATACAAACTACACTGCTGGTGAAATTTTCACTAGCTTCAGGAAGGGAAATCTGCTATAACTGACAGCATTCACAGTCCTCCAGAATCAGAGCTTCCTAGAGAGAAGCCCATGCTGGCACTGCTTCCCACAGCTCTACTCAGCAGGAACAGCCTAACAAGAACTGAGAGGATTGGGAAAGGGAAGTATTCAGTCCATGAAGGCAGGGGTGGAGGATTACTCATCCCGTGCTGTTCCCAAGTTATCCTCTGCAATCAAACCAAGAGCTCACTGAGGTGCTTCAGGAACCGTCCCAACTAATTTTTTTCCAGAGCAGTAGAGGTGCCACCACAATCTGGTTCCTTTGCGCATGGGCAAATGAGGAATCAGAAAGGACAACCACCTACAAAGACTAGAGCAGCTGAGTCCAGTACTCTTGACAGAAAATTTTCACTACTCTGCATTTTACAGCACCTGTCCTTAACTTGGCAAAATTTACCAAGTTTTCTCCATCTCATATAAACAGCTTCCAATGTAAAGTCAAAGGAAAAAGCTGTTCTTTTTTCTTTTAGTGGTAAATTTTGAAAGATGATTCACAGTATTTTTCTGAAACACCTTGGATAAAAGGGTTTTTAAGAAGCAGAAGAGGAGCAGAATTAACATAAGGTATTTGCCTCACGGTTCGGTTAAATTGTGCCTCTAATTAGGTCAGCTATAAAAGAGTAAAACACACCTATAAATGGGTAGATTTATTCATCACAGAATGGGTCAGGTTCGAAGGGACCACAGTGGATTATCTGGTCCAGCCCCCCTGATCAAGCAGGGTCATCTTTAGAGCACGTGGTGCAGAACTGCATCCACACAGGTCTAGAACACCTCCAGTGAGGGAGACTCCACAACCTCTCTAGGCAATCTTTTCCAGTGCTCAGTCACTCACACAGTAAAGAAGTTCTTCCCCATATTCAGGTGGAACTTCCAGTGCTTCAGTTTGTGCCCATTGCCTCTTGTCCCATTGCTGGGCACCACTGAGAAGGGCCTGGAAGCCTCCTCTTGACATCCCTGCCAATATGTTACTTGTACACATTGATGAGGTCTCCTCCCAGCCATCTCTTCTGGAGGCTGAACAGGCCCAGCTCTCCCAGCCTTTCTTCATAAGAGAAATGCTCCGGTCCCTTCATCATCTTTTGCTGCTTTTTGCTGGACCTGCCCTAGGAGCTCCGTGTCTCTCCTGCACTGAGGAGCCCAGAACTGGACACAGCACTGCAGACTCACTTCACTAGGACTGATGAGAGGAGCAGGATCAACTCCCTTGATCTGCAGGGATCTGCTCTTCCTAATGCACCCCAGGACACCACTGGCCTTCTCGTCCACAAGGGCACTGCTGGCTCATGGAGAGCTTGTTGTGCACCAGGATCCCCAGGTGCTTCCCTGCAGAGCAGCTTTCCAGCAGGCCAGCCCTCAATCTGTGCTGGTCCCTGGGGTTATTCTTCCCCAGGTGCAGGATGCTGCGTTTGCCTTTGTTGAATTTCAGTTCTTGTAAACAATCAGGTAAGAGTCAAGTTGTAATTTCCTTTTCAAATATCTACATTTCAAATATCCTGCGTTTTCCAGGATTAAGGTCATAAGGTCTCTGAGTAGTAATGTAGAAAGTGAGGGAACCTAAATGCATCTGGAGTCAGTGCACATAGAAAACTTGCTGGACCGTGTCTATGAACCTTGTCATGGCAGAGGCTGAGTCAGCCATTTGTGATGAGCACTGAGGTGTACAATCCTCTGTAGCTGGTAATCCTGTCTCCTCAGGGTCCCCATCTCTCTCCCTGCTCACCCCTCCTTAAAATACTTTTTGAGGGATGAGTTTGAGCCTTGCAAGCAAAATTTGGGAAGGACATGTTAGTTCTAAGCACAGTGACACCCAGACACAGGACAAATAAGACAGAAGAATCTATTATCAGTTTTCTGCTTTCTTTGCTTCTACCCTCCCGTGGAGTTAGGAAAAAAGCTCTCTTTCAATGAGAAAGCAAAGGCTGCCTGAACAAGCAAGTGAATGCAATGACTGTGGCATTTGTGTTGCAGCCATTTTCATACAAACAGTTTCAGATAACTTTGCAGTATCAGGCTCAATGTGTACTTTGTTTAGAAAAGATTCCCCTAATCATCAAAGCACTGCATAAAAAACAATCACAGCAATTAGGACATGCCAAACAGAAGAGACAGCTGTGAAGATTTTTTTGTCCATTTCTCTGAACATCCTTCCTTCGATTCCCTTGAGTTGAGTTCAATTTTCTAGTCTTTAACTTCAGGCTCTTTCAAACAGACACAGCTCTTACATAGCTATCCAACTGCTAACACTGCTCCACTGTCTTCAGAGCAATAGCAGAGCCTTGCTCCTCACTCATCCAGTTTTCACCCAAACATAGATGCTGCTTTCACCCCATCCCCAGGGCACTGAAAGTCTCTAGGACTCTGACTGCCTCTTCCAAAGAGTAATTTCTGCTGAGGTATTTGACAAGAAATAAGTTAGCATACTACAGCAGGGCCAAAAGAAGTTCAACATTTAAACATTTATGTTCTAACATAACCATAGATAAAAATTTTTATGTATCTGTGAGTTGCTTCCTTCTCTCCTCACTTATGAGACATTTTGTACATCACAAATAATGCAAATGGAATTTAGATCACTATTCCACTTGTATAGCATCTAGTATCACTGATCCTGTCATTTAGGTGCTTAGATTCAATAGTTTTAAAGTCATAAGATGGTAGAAGATAAAAGGACTTGTTTTTTTTAATTGAACTTTTGTCTACAATACGCCATATTTATTTTCTGATACACTCTCAAATTTATCATCATGAAGCTAAAGAATATAGCTTCCTCAGCCTTAAAAAGATAGCTTGGAAGATCTATTAAGAAATGCCCTGGAAGTAGGTACAATACAAGAACACAAAGCAGGAACTGGAGCCCTTTAACAATAAGCACTGTAGTCCTTTGAGAATAAGCTGTGCTGTACAGTAGTTGTACCACAGCTGCCACAGTGGACAAAACTGAAAAACATCACCAGTTTTTCAGTTGGATTTCCCAAGTAATCCAACATTTTCAGAGAAATGGTAAAAAATATTAGGTTCAGCCTGCTACAATTTAAAATAAGTTTGTTGTTTAAAACTGATTCCAAAGGACATGAAAATATTAACAACTTGATGAACTACTTTTCTCTTAGTTAATATTTTATTTTCACTTCTAACGTAATGGAAGAGACATGAGAAAACTAACACGGTATTAGGCACTTCAGCATGATCAGCAGTGCTTTGAATAAAGAGGAACGATTTTAGATGTATCTAGTGAACTGTATAGCCTCAAATATTATATTGTCCAACTTAAAAATTTTGAAAGGAAATTAGTTTCTGCGCTTTGTAAAGACCTTAAGCCCTCAGATGCAAAAGCCAGTCAACCCTTTAATATAACCATTTCCCATACACCTTTAAGACTTACACATCAAATGTTTATACTATTGAAATGGCAGGCATTTAGCTACATTTTGATGTCTATTTCTCAAGATACCATCATAATTTGACTGATGTCTTCTCTTCCTTACACTGGTATAAGGCTCTGCATGTGTGTTCTTGGGACTGCCTGGTTTGAAATACAAATGGCAGCAACCAAATTGTCAGGAACAACACACACCTGCAGGGCGCACTCAGACCAGTCTGCACATTCCCTCTAGCGAACACAGCAAGCACGATGTCCAAAATGAAAATAAGCAGACTGGTTAGACAGGTGACAGTTCCGATGCTTTCCGAACACTTCTACGTCATGACAGTTTGCCAAGCAAAGTAGCTTACAGCTCATGAGGGATTTACCAGAGAGATTACAGCAACTACAGCCAACGAGCAGCACCCTTTGCCGAGCACACATCCAACGTGATTAAGCCTGCACGTCGCCCTGTCACTTGCTATAAGCCTTCCTGCTTATTTCAAGTTGTTAAGCAGAAACCACAATTCCTTAATGATATCCTTTCCCATAAGCAATGGCTGAAGCAGTTACAGCAATGTCATTCAGCTCCTAACAAGAAGAAAAATAATTCACAAGGGAGGTGGTAATCCTCAAGAAAAACTTTCCTAAAATGATGTATGCAATACTCTGTAAGCCTGAGAACACATTCATGAGCATCCCATTTTTATATTGGCTGAATTACTTGTCTTCAGATTCTGTCTGTTTAAGTATATGAGTAGCTTCTAGATTAATGCCACCCTTCTCCTCACAAGACTGTGACAGCAAGCGAAGGAGGGCTTCTAATGCTGGCAGATGAATGCAGGTGCTGTGTACATCTGTATGAGATTCTGCAGAGATAGCAGAGAACTTTAAACATTTCTGCAAGTATACCCACGTGTACGTTCACATGTGCAAGCCGACTGCCCACCAACTCATTAAATATTTCTCCTTGTGTGTGCACACATCAGACTCGTGTTTATACACACAGTTGGGTTGCCATACATTCAGTAAACTGATTCATTACAGTATTTCTGGTTAATGATCCATTTCATTATCTCTACAATCTCTGCAGCATCAAGCAGAAAGCTGTGAGAATATATCAAAATGAAACCTGTCTCCTTCACAGAGATGTCTCTATCTCCCATGCAATGGCTCATTTTGAATATTATTTTTGCTTGCCTACTTCTTCTCATCACCTCTTCTCAGGGACTTTCCATACCTTCATATTCCTAATCTGTTTTAAGGATCAAAAAGAGGATGTCCCTCTGATAAAAGCACGCCCAGATCTATCACCCTTATGAGGGCTATATCTCCACAAAGTAGCTTGCAAAGTAGCCTCAAAAGATTTAAATAATGTACTTTGAAACATAATTGTACAATCTGTCAAAATAATGGTAATATTTTAGCAAGTATCGGAAAAGAACTTCACAAATAGAAGTTCTGTACTACAGGTAAGATTTATCTCAGCTAATTTCAGACATGGAAAATCAAGTGTTTACCTTAAATTAGATGGTTCATCTCTCCTTAATTAAGCAATAGATGCACAAACTGCCAGAGGGGGAGTCATTCTACATTTCCATAAACAACTCAGAAAAAATGAAGGAATTGCCCTCAAGAAGTATTTATCTCTCCCATCTGGATAGAGTAGGAGCTCAGACTAGATGCCAACCTTTTAACTGGCTTTAATGAGGTAAGGTGAATTCCACTCTGACTGGAGCCTCATAGAACCACAGGATCATTCAGGTTGGAAAAGACTTCCATGATCATTGAGTCCAACCTTTGACCAAACATCACCATACCCAACTACACCACAGCACTAAGTGCCACGCTGAGTGAAGAAATACTTCTTGATGGCCATCCTGAACTTTCCCTGGTGCAGTTTGAGACTGTCATTTCGGCCTGTTGCTGGCTGCCTGGGAGAAGATGCTGACTCCCACCTGGCTACAGCCTCCTTTCAGGTGGGTGTAGAGAGTTCTCAGTTTTCAGCAGGACCTTCATCCATTCCTAAACTGACTAATATAATTATTAGGGTTGTAATTCTCAATAACTACAAAAATTACAAGACAGAATTAAAAATTTTCGTCGATCAATTTTTGTTCTGTGCTCCCTACTCTTTGTTGATTCTGAACTTCAATGACCTACGATGCAGTAAAAAACTGCTAGGACTCTCTTGAAGTTTCCTAATATTTTCCATTGGTCCCAAGCTATTTGCAGACAGGAAAAAGCAGTCCTAAAGAGCCTATTGCCTTTGCTCCACATATTCTATTCATACTGACCATTAATCACACACACTTAGTCCTGACTTAACAGCAACATTCAGCTATCAGGACCTAATATAACTGAACTCAGAAAGAAAGATTTCCTAAAACAAATACAGTATTTTAGGACAATGGTCCTACATTACACTGGACTCTTTGAGTACACAGAATAATACAGAGAAAGCTGACATGGATTGGCAGTAAAGACTGTGAGTGCATTTTTACTGACCACATTTCTACTGCCAGCAGTCATTTATGGGTGGGGCAGAAGGAGCCTCAATTTTAATCTTTAGAGCCATGAATGTGAACAATTCTCTCTGCAGAATTTATGAGCTGTTGTACTTATCAGTATTTCCTCAGAGTTTTCACGCAGTCAGATTGATTACCCTTTCCTTATACTGTTTCTGCATACTCCAGTTGGCTATACAGTGCATAAAATGGACATGAACTGCATACTGTACCATACAAGGAAATTAAAGGCAGTGACATGCCAACCATAGTTCTTAAATTTTTGTTCAAAAACATAACAGGGTATCACTTATAAGAAATATCTAAATGTCCAAATATTTCAGCAACAAGGATAACCTAAATATTTGGGAATTTTTAATTAACCAAATTACATAGGTCATCTAAACAGATAGAATTTTTTAAAAATATTAAAAGGAAAGAGTTTTATTTTATTCTGTAAGAAGCCCAACTGTCATAAAACAATTCATTCTGAATGTTTTCAGTGTGGAAAGAAGTAGAAGTTGTTCTTTTTTTCTCTCTCTCTCTTTAGGTGCATGATTTCCATGAATAAATATCTCAGATTAAATGATTATCAGAAAATACCAGTCAGCTGACATAAAACTTCACAGGATACAAACATAGCTCAACATTCCCAAAAATGAGACACAAAAGCATGGCTTGAAAATCTTACCATGTGAAAATGTAAGAGGTGGTAAATTGTTTAACCACAACAAAATGGGATGATGTTCTTACTCCACTGAGTAACAGAAAAACTCCCACCAATTTAAAGAACACAGCAAGTTCTAATTTCAGAAGGACTATTTTGTCCTGTGTCTAGAATGAAGAGCTCAAATTGACGGAGCAAACAATGGACATCTTCCTAGAAGACATCACAAAGATGGTGAGAGAGCTGCAGAAGCATTCAAATATAGGGTAAGAGAATCTAATCTGTTTGGAAACGGACACTCAGTAAGGCAAGGAATGTATTTACCATTTCTCCATCAGTCTCCTCAGCATTGCAGAGGCAGATTCACACCCCAGAGGAACTGGAGGGGGTAATGCAGCCTGAGAGAGGAACAGTGGAGGGACAGAGTGGAACAGCACCTGCCAGCCCCTGGCTGTCACTGGGAGCGTGGGCTGCTGAGCTGCTGCTGAGTGCTCAGGGTGCACTGACTGACACACATGGGCTGAGCAGCACAGGGAATCAGTGCTCTGCTGGGTTTGCCTGTTTCAGTATTCAACATATCAGTTAAGGCTACAATTAATTAAAAAAAATAATGATAAGAAAAAGGGTATGTTCTACATCTCATGTTTTTCACGTTACTATAAGCAGTAATTCTATCCTTTCTTTACCAAAAAGAGAACATATATGACATGTGATGTATATGTAGATATATGTGCACATGTGTAACATCCATATATGCATCTCTAAACCACCTTCCACTTTATTGAAATAAATGTATAGAATACACTTTAAACTTTTGCAAATACATGGATAAATGTTAACAGGATCTGTATATGAGCACAAACACCCATGTCTATGAACCATAGACTGAATATGTATAGTGGTTTCACTCTATGTAGGATTCACTGCTGGTGCCAAAATGCTAAGCCTATGGTTATTATCTATGTGCTAAAAAATCAAATCTCATGGTGGCTTTAGAGAAGCAGTACTAATCTATTCCATGAATTACTGGTTTAACAGTTTGAGTCATATCCAAGCTGTATCCTGCTACTCCAAAAATGCTGGGGCAAACCAATGCTTGCCACACTGAAACACATGTGAAAGTATCCTAAAAGCAGTAGCAGAATAAAATTAATCATATGAGCACAAAAAATATTAGTTAAATAGCTGTTTTATAGAGCTGAACTGCTAAGGGCAAAACACCCAAGCTGCACTCAAAGGAAGACACTGGGTTGATCTCAAAGAAAAAGCACTTTAAAATAATGTTGCCTTACAGAGTCCTTAAGTATCCAATTGGAATTGTATCAAATATTAGTTGAAATATCATAATTTCTAAAGTCTAAATAAGAAAACCAACGGTAGTTGTAGAAGAGTGCTGTTGCACTCGGAATTTTCTTTTTTTTTTGTATCTAAGGTTCCACTTGAATATTTCTGTTAAAGTGTTTCAGCATTAAAAAGAAAAAAAAATATTTAATCACACAGCTAGTGATAAATCCACACTAATCTTATCAAGCAGCTCAAGAACTATCAATAAATTACACTTTGCCTCATAGTGGATCTATGTGAAGTAATATCCCAGCCTTTTCCAAAATGATCCCAAGTGTTTTGTTGCTTTGAAATGATGGCAGTATTCATACATTGTAAAAAGCCTGTACTCAACCTTCAGGTTAACTACTGCATCCATGCAGAATTTTATGAGAAATTGACTAAATTACAAATACAAGCTTACTATATGGCTGGAACCAAAATTCATCTATACCATCCAAAAGACCAATATTTGGATATGACAATGATTTATGGCTTGATGAATATATGTAATATTTCTCTCAAATTAATTAGGAAAAAGTAACTTTTTTATATTGAAATGGTGTTGTGAATCTTGTGTTACTCTGTGCAAAGGCTGCTGAGACCTTTAAAGACAAATATACATCTGAGTGAAAATTATTTTTGAAAATACTGACTTTATAAAATAAAACTTTTACTGGGAAGTGAAGTTTTGTCCCTTAGACTGAAATGGGACTACTATCACTCTGTCCTTGCTGGCATTTATATAAGTATGTCAAAATAAAATCTTGCAACTTTACTCAAATAAATTAGACTATTAACTGTCCAGGGAAAAGGGAAAATATTTCCCATTGATGGAAATACATCCATAATTCCGTTGCTTTTAGGAGGTCTGAGTTATCAGGTCTTGCTGATCTGAATCTCCTGTATAATATTATTTTTCTTCTGCCAAATCACCTTAAATAATTTTTTTTGAATGACACTATTCAATTCCACAGGCTGGTACTCGGTGTGTTGAGATTTGCACGCTCCCTTTTCTGAAACTTTGCCTAATCAGCTCCCCTCAGTAGTCTACATCTCTGTATCACATCCACAAATAAGGCCGAATAACTCAGAAAAAGTCCTGCTCTGACTTGGTGGGGCCCTGGGAAAAGGCCTTGTTTTCATTTCCACAGTTTTTTTTATTCCCCACTCCCTCGTGCTAATAGCTTATCTTAAAAGCCAAAACTCTTCAGGCTGTGACTGACATAGCTGTCACAGATGGGGAGGGTTGCTTTGCTCTCGTTCATGGGTAACACAAACACCAACCCATTCCCAGCACCCAGCTGGAGAAAACTTGTTCTTGCACAGGAGAGGTCTGGATGTGCAAGTCCTGCAAATTAACCTCCCCCACACATCTGGAGATGGCATCACCTGTGAACAGAGTACTTTACTGTCAATCACTACAATAGCCTCTTTGTGGAGCAACTGATTTCTTAGGTTTCAGCTAATAATATAGAACCATACCAGTTTTCAGAGTGATACTGCAGCAAGGTAAACGAAACAGCAAAGATGCTGTTATTCTCGCCTTATTTTTGTCAGGATCACAAGGTTATACAGAAAGAAAGGCATTTTTTATATAAAATATCTTCTACTTCTGTCTTCTTATTACAGGCAGGAAAAAAGAATGGATTCATTATTAGCCTGACAGACAGGAAGCTGAAAACATCAGTAGCAGATTAGGTTAAAAAAAAAAAAAATCTTTTTTCTATGACAATTAAAAGTAACTTCAATAACACTTTGAAAAGTAGCTAATCAGATTATTTCTTCGGTATTTAAAAAATAATAATCAATTAATAGTTAGCCAAGGAACAACTTCACTCTAAAAAACCCATTCATTATTACCATTTCACATATGAGTTGATTTCAAGGAGGTACATGATAGTAACCAGAAATGAAAATACATTGTGAATTCTCACGTGAGCCGTTCAGCCTTACTCCCTCTCAGAAGCATTTCAAAAGAAAATCTGAACCTGTAGCTCTCAAGCTTTCAGATTTGTGCTGTTCCTTCATGAGAAACAGATTCCTTCAGTTCTTCCAGCATTCTGTCTATGGCCAGTGAGCTGGCCAGCAATGACGAAAGCAGGCAGACTGCTCAGCTGAGGAAATTTCTAAACTCCTTTTGAACTTTTATTTGTTATTTCACATTCTTATTTAATGCCTATTTATTTCCACTACAGAGACAGCTTACAAAAAAAGAACCTGAAAAACAAAACCCAAACCAAAACAAAAATACTCCCCCCAAAAAAAAGAAACCAACTTGTTTACTGCATAGATGTGCTGCCAGGAAATCTCATTGTTGTAGCGGTGAGTAAAAATCCTGCACCCTGACTTATGTCTTACTCACCCCTAAATCACGTATGAGCCATGCAGCCCTTCCTGATTAATGAAAGTGGTCAAATGCTTTAGAACACTTGCTAGGAAGTCATCTTTCTGTGCATGGCCATGCTCATTACTAAGCTGTGATGGTTTTACTCATGCCCTGTAATTCAAATCCTATGCACAACAGGAAGTTTTCACTGCCAAATCATTTGGAGCTTAACACAACATCAACAAGATGTTGTGTTAAAGCCAGGTGTTAAAACTGTCATAGAGAGATAATTTGAAATAAAAAACACAAGAGAGAGCTCAACAACTATTTTTGTTCCAATTTGTTTCCAAATTTGCTGCAATTGGAGAGTTTCACCTGAACAAAATATTTTGATCAACTTTTGAGAGATATATTGAAGGATGAAATGCTTTCTGCTGAATTAAGATCAGAAGGGCAGAGCAGGAAAGGAGGGTTTACAAGGAAAAAATATAACTAAAAAGATAAGTCAGACCAAATGTCATGCTGAAAGTAGGTTAGGACAATACTAATATTATACTTGGTCAAATTCTCTCATGTTTTATGCAGAGTATGTACATTTAGTGGCTGGCACCTGCTCAGTTTATATATCCAGAAATATTATGATCCAGCTCTAACCACTTCAAAATTATGCTTCCCTTTGATTTGCTTACTTTCCAAGTTCTTTCAGCTTGGTTTACACAGAACATACACAAGAGCCATCAGAAATCTGCACATCTTACATGAGGGAATTATCCCTTCACATTTACCAGACAAAACACTCTGCGTTCTTTTTCTGAATTTTAAAGAACTTATGCTATCTTTCAGCCAACATCCTCTTGCCAGTAAAAACAAAAAGGAAGGTTTGTGACCTTAAAAACATCATGGGCAAATGAAGATTCACACAAAATAGTCCACTACTAGGTTTGAGAATAGATATATGCTTCCTCCTCTTCCAGCTTAATCCCCAAACACCCTCACTTGTCAAAAGGCTATTGTTAAGGCATGGGCTTCCTCCAAGACCACATCCTGTGAATCAGGTCAGAGTGAAACACAGAGCTGATTTAAATGAACTGCTCTTTGCGTGCCCTGTGAGTAAGTGCAAGAAAAACTGTGTGACTCAAAGAATAGTCCAGTATACTGGACAAAAAGGGACAGTGGACCTAGACCACTCGAATGAATACTCAGTCAAAAAAATTAGCAGTTCTCATTTGTAATTCATGCCATTAGTATTTACTAAATACACATTTCTGCTACAAAGAATCTAGGCAGTGTACTCAAAGGCAGAAATTAGGACCCAAAAAAGCCATTTTTCTTCAAAACAGGCCTGCTTCACAAATACTTAGATTTTCCACATCATCTTTAACAAGTCAGCAGCCTATCAACATCATTACACACAGGACCATTGATGAGTGTTATACTGCTTCACAAAGGGCACAAAACATTCTGCATCTTTAACAAATTGTGCTAGTCTGTGCTGGTTGGATACATCAAAATCAAGAGAATATGTCTACTGGAGTAAAATTCCACCTCCAGCTCAGAGCTGGGCCCACACTTACGCTAGCTATTGACATGAAAATGATGACAAAGCCAAAACTGTCCTTCCGAGGCAAGCAGGAAAAATAACTCATTATTTGGATGTTTCATTCTTAACTGATCCCTTAGAAAAGACAAAGGATAGGCTTGTGGTTATGATGTGGAGATCGGGACTTGAGATATATATGACTTGAAATTCCTAGTCCTGCCACAAAGTCCCAGCCTGAGTGTGAGAAAATCATCTATTTTCCCTTTAATCTCTCCCTTCCCTCTGCACTGTGGGGATTATGTTTTTCCCTTTCTCCCACAGTCCATGTAATAGAGCCATATGTTCTACAGGGCTGGACTGACTTTTGCACACATGCACACTACCTGCCATAATACGGCATCAATCTAGTAAAAACTTATAGGATCAAGGTATGGTTGAAATAAACAAAAAAATCCACAGAAAGAACATTATTTTTATTTGAGAGAAGAAATGCTTTTCAGTGCAACCAAACTCCCTAATCTTAGTGGCACCCGTCACTCTGATGGGTATTTTGGGATGCTTCCATCTTCTAGGACCCCCCTATAAAATGCAACTAGAAGAAGTATTCACTAAAGTGCTCTTGAAGGGATTTTAAATTAAGGATTTTTAAGTTCATAGAGCCTCCATGTTCCTTGCTGTAAAGAACTTAGTCCCCAAGAGTCACTCCACTGTCTCACAGGCTCCTGAGGCATGAGGACACTCCAATACTGATATGCCAGCAAAATGAGTGTTTCCAAGCAAGCCACCAGCTTTCTGGGCCCCAAGAACACCCTATCAGTGCTTTTGGGAAACTTAACAGGAACAGCAATATTTCAGAGCAACGCCCCTGGAAACACAAACAACACTCACTGCACAATGGCACTTTTTCTGGGAAAGTAAATCTGTCTCCAAAGAGAGTCAGTCCTTGCTTATGCGCATCACCCTGGGCCACGGTGCTGTCAGCTCAGGTTCCCAGGGAAGCATGGTTTCATTACCATGCACCTAAGTCAGCTGAACCAACGAATGACTGAAGAGAATGACAAGACCATCAAGGTTGTCACCAATTCCTTTGCACAATGAAGAACCACTGCTAATAATACTATGACTGGCAAGTGTATACATTGGGTTTTCCAGTGATGGAGATACTGTACTTTCCACAGGCAAAGTTCTTCTGTTTAACTACTGTTACAGCTGGGAAGTTTTACTAAAGCCTAACTAGAACCTCCTGGGTATAATAGAAGCCCATAATTTTTATCTGAAGGTGGAGACCATTTAGCTTCATTTGTGGTTATGAACAACAGCCTATCCCAGGGGACTGCAAGAGTGCTGCACCGAGCAAATGTTACTGGGTTTGTTACTGGGTTGCTTCTACTGGTGCATTCACAGTGCATCATCCTGCAGACACACTCCCATTTTTTGAGAAAAGGATTTTCAGTAAATAGTTGTTTGGTCAGAAAATCCCCAAGCAGCTTCCCAGGCACAAATGCAACACAAAAGTGTTTAAGTGTGATTGTTTTCTGATGACGTGTAATACCAACTCACAAAGCACCAACTGATATCAAGTAAGTTGAGTTCTATCTTCCTATTTTGTAAGAGAAATAACATGAAAGCAGTAGAAATTCAGGCAGAGTACTTAAGCTCAGGTTGATGAATACCCTCCTGTCCACGATCCCAATTAAAAATTACAGGCAAGAAACATCATTCAACCTACATTCAATACAATTTGTTCACAAATGCAAAAGATTTAAGAGTTGATATTGTGTTACTTTGCATTTATCTCAACTCTATGAAAATGTGCTTGATACAGATGATTAGACAATAAACATGTAACAGTGAAATTTAGTCCAAGCTCATACAGAACGAAGCTCTTAAATCAGTTATAATATAGCGAAGACAGATGGTACTGGATACATAAAGCACATTAAAGACACTGTTATCTCTTTGATAAAGAAATAATTCTGAGCACTAGACAAGAAGCTGAAATTGCTGACAATCTGAACTCCTGCCAACTGTCCTGGCTTCACTGGGGCTGTGTGAATTTTAAACACACATAGTCCCAGGTGTCCACAGTGCTGACTGAAATTTCTGGCAGCTAGTTCAATGCTTTTGAAACACGGCTGGCTTCCCATCACTAGTGGTCACTATGGGGAGAAGATAGGCAGTTTTTGGCTGCTCCTGCTGCTCTTTCTGTTGCCTTGGCTCTAGTGCTGTAAATGAAACACTCGGCACAATGAGCAGCCTCTTTTCTTGCCAACCCACAAGGCAGATACCTCCGGGGCACTAGTGCTGAGAAAAAGAAGGGTATGACAAAATGGGGAAAGAAACTAATTTATTTATGTTCCCTAGATTCAATGTGTCAAGAAACTCTGTGGAGCTTGGCCCTCAGAGACTAGACAAAAATGCATCCAAGAAATTGAAAAGTCAAAGAGATGTGTCATTGCAACAGATGCCTTGCTTTGGAGAGATTTGGGGAATGGTGGGAAAGGGTCACATGAAACCTAAGTAAGTGTGTGGAAGGGTTAGCTGAGGAAAGACAGAGATATGGAAGTCATTTATGGCACACATCTGGTATTCCAATGTGCACAGCACTCCCTTGACATGAACAGGAGCCCCACCCATGTATGGAAAACAAAAATGTTTGTCTTGAGATCTGTCTTTATAAAAAGATCTCCAAGTAAGTTTGGTGTCTTGTGACAGGCAGGATTTACCACATCACTGACAAACTACTTAAAATTGATGAGGGAAAAATGAGAGGTTTCCACGTACATCGTAATGACCTACTGCAAAAGGGCTGGCTGAATGACTCTAGAAGGCCCCAGAGTAAAACTGAGATGCAATGGTAAGATGCCAAACTAAATGGACCTTAAGAGTCACTTCAACAGCTCCAGCACATGCCTTTGCCTAATCAGATCAAAATATTTAGCTTGGTTTTGTCACACTGAGATTCATTTTGGATTACTTTAACAACACTCACTTGCTACAACTAAGTGTTTTGGACCTCATTCTCTGTTGGACATGCTCCCCAGGTAGCACTGCTCTGTCCTCCTGATTTACTGGGGACTACTTCCCCAGGTTAATTGTTCAGATTACTGTGCTCTAGAGTGTGTCTCTTTACCCAGGTGGACACACAGTATTCTTTGTCATTTCTTCCAGAAGGCCTTGCAGAAGGTCAATTTCCAGAGCACCCCTAAGATCTTCCTGTACAAAAATTGAATTGTTTAATGAACTTAGTGGGGCTGGACCCTTGTGACGGAGGTCACGAACAACTGTATGTTAATCCTATGGATACCAGTAACTCCATACTACTAGGACCTTACTACAAGCCCCTGCAACTGAGGCATCTAGCAAAGTTTCTAGCAAAGTTTTAGGTTTACATTTATGTACTGGATCAGCTGGGGAGGCTGACTAGCACTTTCTGATAATGAACAGTGATATGAAAAATGCTGCAGGCAAGACAGGAAGACTTGATTAGGGGATACAGAGAAAAATAAGTCATATTCAGTAGCCTGTAAAGATGTCTGCCAACAGGAAAGAAGAAGCAGATAAAGCAGACAGCAGCAGACAGATAGCATGAACAAAGAGAAACTGAAAACAAAAAAAAACCCCAAAAGAAATAAGATAATACAACAGTAAAGGAATTAATTAACTCAGAAAGAAGGCTAAACTCTTATCATCCAAGTCATACAACCAAAACACTACAATTAATATATCAGATTAGTCTCAGAGAAAATATATTTTAGAAGCATAAATGATGGTGCAGAGTTCTTGAAAGAAGGAAGTCCAATGATGGGAGGAAAACTTTGGGAACATAAAGCAGAGCACTGCAAGGATCAGCCCAAGGAAGCCAGACCAGAAGAGCAGGGGTTGCTGACTCCCAGCAGCTGCACAGCTTTGTGCCGGAGAGGACTCCTGGCAACACACTTGTGACTTCACCATCAAATGTGTGCAAGCAGCTGAATCAATTATGCTTTCAGGTGACCTGAAGTAAAACACTGCTGCATTTTGCTACAGGTCAATATTATGGACTCACTGAAGGGAGACCCTGTAGTCCCACCTCCCTCCTAAAGCAGGTTGCACAGGATTGCACCTATACAGGTTTTGAATGTCTCCAGAGGAGAAGACTTCACAACTTCTCTGTATAGCCTGTTCCAGTGCTCTGTCATCCTCAAAGTAAAGATTTTTTTTTCTTGAAATTCAATGGAAATTCCTATGCTTCAGTTTGTGCCCTTTGATCCTTGCCTTGTTTCTAGGCACAACTGAACAGCCTGGCCCCAGCCTCTCAACACCCACCCTTAAAATAATATAGTGCAGAGATAGGATTCAGTGACCAATAAGTTGGTTTTGCAAATAAATTCTTTCTTCATTCCTATAGTTTTAAGTCATTGCTTAATTTACCTTTCTACAGTATCAATGGATATTTTTTTCACTTTGTTACCGTTTAGTGGCTCAAAAGCAAAAAAACAACCTACCATGACCTGATGAATAATTCTGCAAGCAGTATAAAAGTGATGGTAAAGAAATACAAATAATACTATATCCACAGTTAGAAAAATATTTGAAAATACAGTCCTGTTTTCAGACATGGTTTTGCATAAAAACACTCTATGGTCCAGCTGAACAGCAAAACTCCATCTGCTTCAAAGACAGCCAGCATTTCACCTCATGAATCCAGCAGCTGGATTCTGTTCCTGTGTACATATATAGGAATAAACTTTTGTCTATATGATACTCAGGGAAAAAGAATGTGCTCTGAATACTTGTGTTCAAATATTTTGCATGACTATTTGCAGCATAAAGTGTTCATGCAGTCAG
Organism: Melospiza melodia melodia; assembly: GCF_035770615.1. Taxonomy (NCBI): domain Eukaryota; kingdom Metazoa; phylum Chordata; class Aves; order Passeriformes; family Passerellidae; genus Melospiza; species Melospiza melodia. Next base: position 66,320,846 of record NC_086197.1, read on the forward strand.
CCTAAACATTAGTGGGTTTAGCAAGAAAGCAGATGGACCTGTTGTATGAGACATAGGTACCAAAGCACAAATTATGAAAATCTTGAACAAAAGTGCATTTGAATAAACTACACACAGAATAATTTAAATCATTAGCAACTGATTATTTGCTTTCGTAAGCTAAACTAAGTTCATTACAATTAAGAAAAAAGGTAAACATAATCACCTCAAACTACTTCTACCACAGTTTTCATGGCAATATCACTTTTATTAAACCTCAAACTTCATTATGTCCACAAACAAGAAAACAACCAAGACTACATGTGCAAGTTCTACAAAACCATGTAAGATGAGAGAAACAGTGAGGGAAAAGAGAACTGATGTTTGTTGCTGTATTCCCAACCAGCCTTGGCCTGCGAGAACACCAACACAAGCAACAAAATTCTCAAACACTCAGGTCAGGTGAGAGTGAAGTTCATAGAGGAAACAGCTGTGTGGCAATGACCTACTGCATTGACATGTATAACCCAAATTTATTTTAGAGTTCTTAGCCCTTAATAGGTAGCACCAGGATACGTCATAGTGACCACACGTGTCAATCTAAGTGCCAGGATGAGAACACCTGGGACCCACAGTGCAGCAAATGTAAAACACCAAAGCAAGCAGTGCAAAAGGCACTGCTTTCAGCAGACAAGAGCCAAAGTTAACCAGATGATGAATTCATATGTTCCATTGCCTTTTGCAGATAGAGACCCATATTTTTTCCCTCAAAAATCAGTGCTGCCTTATATGTAATGATATATATAACATAAGCATACAAGAAATATGTTAGTCAGATTTTACTCTCAGTTGGAAACTCAGACTAGGTATTCACTACATTTTGATTGAAAAACCCTTTATCTGACCATTTTTATAGTTACACAATCCCAATGTACAGCATTGCATACAACAGTCACAGAGAGATATCACATGGATTAATGTGTTTGCTAACAAAAGGTCTGTTGAAATCAGCACTTACAAATGGTCAAGCTTTGGGACAACACAACCTGTAGTGCAGAACTTGCATCTGCTCAGCAAACCTGAAGAGACATTAACTCTAACAGCTCCCATAGATCTCTGCTTAGAACTACTGTTTGAATAACCTACACATACTTCTGAGGCTACCCAGGTGGCATGGATCTCCACCACTGATGAAGAAAAGAGATTTAATACTTTTAGGCTGATCCTTTGAAGCTTACTAGTAAGAAAAGCATTAAAATAATGTCATATTCATAAATACCCATACACCTTACAGTCCAAACCCTTTTTGCAGAAAGATTTCATGCAACTTGCTTAGAAGGTGAATAAAAGAGCATCTTTCAAAAAACAGGCCAGGAAGAAAACTGAATAAAGGGCTGCCACTAAGCTTTAATGGGAATGTCAGACTTATAAGGGGGTAACACAGAAAGGCTACAGAAATTAGTAACTTTTTGAATGTTCAGCACTTCTGTAAATCCAGGTGGCTGGGGGAAGTTCTAATACCATCATGTGCACAGCCTGGTCTTACTCTTTATGGATCATCTTCTAAAACTGCTCAGCAGCCTCCACTGAGAACATAGATAGAGAAGGATGTCATGGCTGGTAGGTTGATTTTGGGAAGTTGGTTTGCTTTTTGTTCTTTAGAAAAACAGTCTCTGAGATGACAGGTATTGTCAATGAAATGGCAAATTGGTGTCACCGTTTGTGTCCATCCAGGCTGTTATTTTACTCGCTAGAAGTTCAGCAGAGTTCAGGACTCCATGCCTTGGAAGACCAGTTGGTCTCACACTAATTACTAATAGCTCCCAAGTGGTTTAAATACTGGAGGCAAGATATAAAGTATCTTTCTCCACACTTCTATAAGTAAACAAGAAACAATTCTCAGTAGCCAACATAACGTTTTGCTTTTTTCATGGAAAACAGTATTTGCTAATCTAATTTACTTTCCATGGACTATCCATTATGGAACAGCATTAAAAAACAAGCAAAGAATATTTTCTAATAAAAAATAGGTAACAAGCAGGAATTGCATTGTGTTGAAAAATTATTATCTTCAAACATATATTATCGTCATACTCACATTCTAGAAATAGGCTGTTCATCACTTGTGGTTATCAAGAGACGAACAGTTTGCTCCTTTATTTACATTTCTGTATAGGATGTCTGACATCATCAGTGCATCATCTCTTGGAGACAGGGAGATGTGACACAGAAAACTCCAAGGGAAAAGTTAAGTGGCATGACCAAAATCTCATGTGTAAATATGTGGCAAGTTTTAAAAAGGAAACCAAATGTTCAGAATCTCAACCCTATGCTTTAACCACAAAACCGACTTTCTTCACTAAAATGGAATTAACCCAGTAACTAAAAACAAAGAAAAAACAAGTACATACATGTGCATCTTGCCACTGTAACAACTCTAAGGACATTTAAGTGTTCTCAAACTAAGATACAATTAAAAATATATGTTTAATTCCAGGGTGGTAATCAGTTCCACAAACCAAGAGTACTAGAAAAGCAAGAGGAAGTAGCCTCACAGCTTGCTGAAGCTGTGTAAACCACACATGCAGGCATAATGTACTGACTGAAGATCTACAGAAATATATGCTGCTGACAAGAAGGGACTCAGTACTCATGTACAAAACATGAAAAATGTTTTCAACTACAACAGAAAGCCTAGTTGAAAACCAAGCAGAAGTGTTTCTAAAAGTTAATTAGGACTCAAAAATAATCCCCTTACAAAAAAAAACCCCTAAGCAGTCTAAAAAATATTGTGGCATCCTACTTCAGATAATATTTTTTTTTTAAATCACAATGAATTGGGGCTAGATAGGGGCTAGGAAGAAGCTATTTTGCAGAAGAGAAAAGCACAAGTACTGTTCACTGAGAAGCTGTTTTTCTGGTTCAGCAGTTCTGCAGAAGAATAGCCAGATCATTTGAAAATTGAAAAGAAAATCAATTGCATGTTTTTATTTTAAAAGAGCCTCCCTGTGGGAATAGGTGTGGGCGTGAGATCTCCTTTTAAATTTCGTAATATAACATAAAGCTGCCAAGATTTTTTTTTTAAATACTCTGTTTACTGGGTGCCAGAATGATTTTTCTCTCCTTATGATTCTACTGATGCTTATCAAAATTAATCTGTGAAGTGAGTAACACTAACATTTAAAAACAGAATATTTGTTCAGACAGCAGCACTGAGCAAAACAAATTTTCAAGGCTGCTATGGGAGTCCAGTGATGACAGCCAAAGTCTATTTACTCATTTACCCCCAAGCTTTGCATGCAGAAAGTTTGTATCAAAGTTTTTTTTTTTTAAAGCAAATAATTTTTTTTAATATATAATTGAGTTCCACAGGTAAAGTTTACAACTAACCTTGCTATCTTCGATCTCCTGGGTTTTTCCTTGAAGCGTTTTCCTCTCTCCAAAATCACAGGTTGACTTTAACGTGAGCTGACAAGAAAGCATGGAGCTCTCTGCCCCAGTAAGCTCCAAGGACTTTGGTGAGTACCTCTGTGAGCCGGCGGGGCCAAGGTTGGGTATCGGGAGGGCAGTGTGCACAGGCTTTGACCCCACGGCTGGCTGCCTCAGCTTGGAGGCAACCCCAAGCACAGGCATGGCTTCTATAAAAGTATCTTCTTTCTGCCAAAGAAAATGCTCCTGACCTCAGTCTGGTAGGCTCCAGCTTCAGCAATTTCAGAGCAAATGCTTTAAACAAAAGTAGCAGTCATCTTTTCAAAAAGTCTTAAAACAATAATATTGCGAGTTTCACAAGGAAGCAAAATCTTTCCTTCATCTCTCCCCTCTGCCTCGCAGCCGCTCACACGCACTGCTCAGTGAGTCAGTGGCTCTGTAAGACTAAACGCTCCTCTGGGGCGTGAACTTTTCTTGAAGGTAACTGCCACAGAGCTGCCTGTCTGGGATTAAAGAACTCATAAACTCGCTTTCTCTTCTTCCTACAGCATTCCAGGTCTGTGCATTAAGTGAGTGAAGGATGGGAGAAAAGGAGAGAGAGAAGAGAGGAAACCTCCCCGTACTCCAACTGTCAAAACAGCTCAGAGACCACAACACTGGAAGCAGAGACCTCTTCCTGACTACATAAATAACCAGCCCACATCTCAAAAAAAAACAAACCTCTTTTTTTTTTTTTTTTTTTTTTTTTCTGTTTAAGGGAAAAAAAAGGACCTGAGTAGTGGCCAAAGCAAACAGCTGTTGGACGAGTTTTCATCCCGGAAATAATCTCAGCAATGAAACTGTTTGTCTGATTCCTGGCTATTTTTCACTGCTGACAACCATGAGCTACGGTGTTTCATTCTCTGCTCCTCCCGTGAAATCAGGTTAAAATCGTGCAAGAGCGTGGCTAGAAACAGACACTGAATCACACTGCGGGTAACGTCTGTCTGTGCTATGAAAAATCCATACAAAAACAGAGTAGGATATAGGAGAATTTCAAGCATTGTTCGAAGATTTAGTCAATACAGTTTTCAGAGCTCTTTTTTTTTTTTCTTTCTTGGTGGTGGTGTTAACGTCATCTATTCAGTGTTAACACTTCCCTTTCTAAAAACACTGAAAGCTCCGTGAAGTCCATGTCCAACACATCATTTCTGCTTGTTGCTCACAGAAATATTCTTTCTGGCAATCTCAAATCCTTGCACATAGAAATACAAGTCAGGCAGGCAGAGCAAGCTCCAAAATGAGTCATGATGGACAGTCCAAATTGTTGAGCAGCATAAACACTTACTTAAAAGAACAACTGTAAATTCCTTTGAGAGTCTGTAGCAGGGGAAACCCTTTTAAACTGACATGAGGAAAAAACCTGTGCAGAAACATCACACCATTCAACTACTCCTATGGGATTTTATCACCCAGCATTATAGACAGAGGGTTTTTTGTTATGTCTTCCAAAATAAAACATAAGATGACTTGACTTATTCTGCCCCAATATACTACATGGTATTAACTACACCTTCCTTGGACAGCATGTAATATTACCACCAGAGATAAAAGCACAAGAGAAAATAAGAGCCCTCTGGACTTTTATGTTCTCAAAACAAGGATGGCAAAAGTTTAGAAAAGCATTGAAAAGAAAGTAAATGAGAAGCAGACTAAAAAGATCTTAAATCATGCTTTAAAATTATTTTGCAGAATAAATGTGTGATGTCTGCCTCTATCATTCATTTACAAAGATCACACTGACACAGTAAATAAATTCAGCTCTCTGTATTGACTTACAAATTACTCCATTCTTGCTTGTGGTTTGTAGGAGTGAATTTAACCTGTTGTAGTAATCTCCTGAGTTTTGAAGGGAGAATACAGAGAATCAGCAAACACATTTCAGCATCCTCTGCTTATCTGCCATTTGGTTTTGCCACCATTAACAACAGATGCCATGGGTTTTGAGCAAGAATGAGCAGAGGTAGCTGCTCTGCATTTTAGACAACTTCAGCCCACAGGATACATCAACTTGCTCCAATGATTGGAATATTTTTGTTCAGTGTGATACTTCAGATCTTCTGCAGAGCAAAGGGGAAGAAAGCTCCTTGCACAGTCTGCATTTGTTTTCCAGCATTATAAAGCACTGATGCTGTGTAAGGAATTTAGACTTCTTAGGCACAACTGTTAACAGTTAACACTTCAGAAAATGCACATATGCAAAGACTGAAGTGGACCACAGGAAAAGAAGGATTTATCTCTTGCAAGGTTTGAGAAGATGAAAAATCCTCATGAGAACTGTTACCCAATGATCAACACAAAGAATAAACTACAGCCATGAGATAGATACTTTCTTAAAAAGAACTTTGCCAAAAAAATGTAATTGAATCTTATTACTTCCCGGGGTTATAATTTTACAAAGTAATGCACTTTGGTAATCTTGCTGATCTTCTTTTGAATATGAATGATGAGGTCATGATACCCACAGTCTCTTTTGCAACCCATTTTCCCAGCACAGAAACCCTGAAAGTAATAAGTAAGCAAACTTACTAGGAGTCATCTGTAATACATAACCAACAGGATTTGGAAACAATGATGTGAGGCTGGTGTTACTGCTACTCTTTTGAAATAATTTTTCATTATATGTTGACTTTAAAGCTAGTACCAGGTCAGGGCCATCAGCTTCAGAACCCAAACTACCTAGAGTTTGTACAATGATAAATCACAGAAGTGCTTCTGAGCTATTGAGGATGCAAAGAAGAGTATGCAAGATTCTTTGCAGGAATCATGAAAAATTGAGAAAAACAATTTTACTCTGTAAGTAAGAATGCAGCTACAAGCCTAGTCTTCCTTTTCTTGTTTTCTCTAACTCTAAGCAAAAGATAAATAAACAAACATCTGCTACTCTTTGAAATCAACTACAATTTTTGCTTGAAATCACTTGTGTACTTCATGGTGAATGTAGGTCTTATGAAGGCTGTCTTGGGGGAAAGAATATTTAACAAATAAGCTTCAGTACTGTTTTCCACACAAACAGGAAAGTACAGGATCGAGCATCTGTGGACAACATACACAAACTGTCACACCAGATGCAGGTGCCGGTGGGATGACCCTGCAGGCAGAAGGTGTCCAAAGATTCTGTAAGGGAAGGAACTGAGGGGAAAGGGCAAAGTTGGAAGCTGCAAAGGGCACATTGTCAGGCATCAAGTTGACCATGTAAGTTTGGTAGTATTTTCCTAAGTATCTCTGTAGTGGAAAGCTAAGTGACGGCCAAGCAAGGCAGACAGGGAGAACCTAGAGTCAAAATGAGGATGATTTAGATATGTGTGAATAATGTCCAAACAGAAAAAAAGGCATATCTGTGAGAAATAAGGGTGGAGAAGGCTATAACCTGGAGTTACGTGAAATCAAACACAACTTTCTAGCATGAGGGACAAAGTATTCCAGTCAGCATAGAGAAAGCAGTGAGTAAAAAGATATGACTGAAAGAAATACGGGACTGCAGAGAAACAGGTCAGGCTAAGCATTGTTCAGATAGGAACTGTAGGTTTGTAATTTATCCTCTTAGACTTCAGAGTAGACATCCTCCAGCCAGACAGGTAGGGGACATCATCTGGATTCAGGAGGATGACCAGAAATGATGACTGAAGTCCTGACACAAGGGAAATTATGTTCAGAAAAGGTTGGAGAGTTACGAGGAAAAAATAGAGGGCAACATTTCAATTGGGATGCTAGGTAAGAAGATAGAAGTGTAAAGAGGAGCCAAAAAATAGGAAAACAAAGCAAGGGTCAAAACACAATCCTTATTAGTTTTGTAGTGGTAGCTCCAGTGATATGTTGAAGGTAGGGCCATTGTTTTAGCTGATAAAATAGTGACAACCTGGCTGTAAAGCATGACTGTGAAAGTGTCACACAATCCATTTTCACAGAAATTACAGATTATATTAATGATCTGTACCTCAAAGTAACACAGCATGTATGCATTCAGTATAATAGTCCTCACATCCTTAAAAAAAAATGTAATATTTATTTCAAATAGCAGGAGCTAACACACCTGAAGTCTAAACCACTTCATAAAATAAGGTATCAGTCACTTGTAATGTTATGGTGAATTTTTGTTCTCAGGACTGAACAGAAATAACTGTTCACAGCACAACACCCCAGCATATATTTCCTTTCCTTCACTGAGCCTGATATCAGTACAAATCCCATGAAGGTTGCTCCCCTTCTGCACCCCCAGCCCTCAGACAAACTGTTCGCATGAACTGAACAGACAGCTGGCAGTGTGTCCCAGAGCACAGGAAATATCAAGAGAGGGGACACCTGCCTCAAAAGTGGAGCCAAGATATTTGTTTGCTCCTTCTGCTCTATGATCTTCAACAAGGAAGCTGTTGCATGCGTAGAGGGTCAAACAGGAAATGTCAGGGGTCCAGAGACTGCAGAGCTCTGTTCAGAGCTGTTTCCCCACTTCATCCCACTGATGTAGCAGCTGTGTATAGAGTTTACATGAGCCAGGCCAACTTCAGAATGAGCTGATACAATCTCAAGATTTTGTGCTCACTGATTTCAGGTTGAGCAGAAAGCTTTCCCCAGCTGGGGATGGACAACTCTTGAAAAAGCAACCAATGTTTCTAAAATACTGAAGGTACCTGAAGCAAGATGATTTATTTATTTACTCCAGATAAGACAGGATTGAGCTTTAAAAATGCAAATGCGACACACACCACATGTCTGTTTGGTGTAACAAAATAAGTTCAACCTGTCAGATACTGATAAGACAAATCCTTCAGCTCCGACTCATGTTCCCAGCATAAATCTATGGACAATATTTTTGTTATTAAAAAAATCAGGTGAAACCATTAGTCTCAAGGCAAGACATTTAACAAGTATTTAATCCTCTCTGCAAGTATGTAATGCTACTGAGTAAGCTGCTGTTGTTGTTCTTAACAGTTTTGTATTTCAAAAGATATATAATCCAAAGCCCAGTTACAGTCACAGAAAAAGGTGCATCCGGCTTCCTAAAGGAAATCCTTCTGCTTCGGCTGAATGTTTGGGGAAGTTTTCAAAGAGGACAAGTTTTAAATAAGGATACAGTTTTATCATCTGAACAATTTGGCCCTTCAAAACTCAGACAGGAGTTAAAGGGTTTGAAAACAGTAACTGATAAAGTGACCAGTTTTCCTGTAATCCATTCATGCTGTATGTTTGCAACATCTTCCATCAGATAGTTTCAAACTTTTATGTGTAATTTAGTACCAATCCACCCTGTGAAGTACATGAGGTATACTAAAATATTGTCAAGTGGAACCAGAAGGCTAAATGACCTTCCCAGATCCATATGGGGCTTCAGTACTTTCTTTCTTAAGTAAAGGGTGGATTTTTATTTTGAATTCTAAATCTGTGCAGGTTAAAAATTACAGTTTTTTTCACTTTGTTGTCCACTCTATTTAATCATGAAGTATTTGGCCTAAAGGAATTGAGCTTAAATACTATAGGATTGGAAAACATAAACTACAATTTTTATGAGGATAAGAAAGAACTGATGGCAACTGAACACACTATGTAAGTATTTACATACTGATCTACTGGCTAGACCACACAGCCAGCTGGTAAAGCTTAATGAAAGGATCAGCTTTTCTCTTTGGGAGGTGGAAGAGGAAAAGGGAAAGAAAAGGATATTCTGTTTGTTCATTTCTAAGCAAATGACCCAAACAACAAATGCTAAAGACTCTCAAAGTTGATGTTAACTGCAGCTAACAAGGAAATATACCCACAATCAACATACACTGGCCAGAAATCTAACAGTCATCCTAAGGACTGAAGTGACAGCTTTTCTATATTTTTTCCTTTGTCTCCTTGGTTTCTCATTTACAAAGCCTTTCCCAGACATAGTCATAGCAGGCACACTGACTTCTCTAGTATCCTCCTGGACACTGACAGGTATCTTTGCCTTTTTCCATTTATGCTCTCCTCCCAATTTTTTCTCCTCTCAAAGGATTTCTGGCTTTGTATCACTTTTGGTGGGCCCTGGCAAATGATTATTTCTACTGCTTGCCCTACATTTTTCTGTCTTAGAATACATTACTTCACTGCTGCATTGTCAAAGAGCATTTCTCCCACTTACCAGGGTAATTAAGAGCTTCAGCTCTTTGTAGAACTGCTGGAGAAATGTCTAAGGTAGACACAACAAAATCAGACATTTACAGAATGCATGATTAAGCTCTTAAGTGATAACATTACTTTCAGTAGAAGTGGTGAGGAACAGAATTCCTAGCCTGTTTTTAATAATGATATTGATGGAAGAGGTTTTGTTCCATTTGAAATTTTGATCAAACTTTAAATTATCTGGTGTTCCCCTTGAAATATGGTCCTCATGAATTCCCTGCAATCGCTACTGCTTTCAATATGAATTCCCCTGGAAAAAAATTTCCCAATGTACATATGCCCCAAAATTTTGATTGAATATTTCAGATGATGCTATCAAGATATTTATAAGTCCTAATTAGATGAGAAGGAAATGATGTTATTTGTGGTTAATTAAAGCTGTTCTGACTCTTTATACTAACTGCAAACTGTCCAGAACTTTCATCCGAAATTTCTTCAGAGAAACTGACTTGCTTTCCTTCCTATAAAATTTCCTAGCAAACTGTAAAAACTAACTCTTAAAAAGAAACTGCGACTAAGCAGGAAGGAATCTGCTGATTATCTGCCATCAGGTGGCTGGCAGAGTGGCAAACCTATGCTTTCATCTGCAGGAAACTTTCCTCTTACGAGCCCTGTGGATCTGATAGAGGGTTTCAAAATCACAGTTATGCTGGCATTCACTTTAGCATTGCAGTGAAAAACTTCTACATAAGGTTCCCACTGGTCTATTAAAAAAAAAAAGTTACTGTAGAAAAATAGCTTAGAAACATCTGCTACAGTCATGATCAGACTCTTGGCCAAGTGCAGAAACAACAGTAAGAGACTTTGAAGTCAATCAGCTTTGCTATCACCAGCAGATAGTCCTGCAGTCAGTGGAAATTACTGCACAGAGAGTTTAGGAGATATGAAGAAAACTTGCTCTGCCAAAAGTGTATATAGACAGCAATGAAGAAAAGAACAATTTTTTTAACAATCATGAAAATTGTTAGGAGTGAAAGGTTAGCAATAGGTGCTAAAAAAAAAGGACTACATTAATACTTAGAGAATACTTCATGAAAACAAAGATGGATATATTTTAAGGGATTAGCTTTGATATTTGACCTTAAACAAGTGCAAGCTGCACTGCAGCTGGAGGAGCACTTCTGACTCATGATCTACTGTCTGCTTCTTTCTTGCTTTGAGACTGTAATCATTCAATGCCAACTTGCATCCCCCACAGTTCATACCTACTATAGCTATACCACCTCTATCCATCTGCTACCCCAGACCTTGATCTAAGTAGCAATTATTGCATAATACTTCCTGTTATTCCTCACTGCTTATCAGTATAGCGGAATGATCCCAGAAATGTTTTTGGTTTCTTGTTGGCCTTTGCAGATAATCATCATAACTAATTTTGTTATCAAGTAACCCTTCCTACAATGCCCCTATTATTTTCATCTTCTTTAACCACATAAATATTTGATATTTATCCTACATTTTCTGTGATTTGCAGCAATTCAGGAGACACTGATATGCATTTTAAAGATTTCCTTTGGCAAACATAATACCTCAATACAAAGAATGAAAAAACATTATAGTTTTTGGTGAAGTTTTACAAGATGACCATTATATCACCTTCCCTAACACAATTCCCATCAGAAAATCTGGCATTTGCAGTGCTCTCATGCTGGGTGGATGTACTGGTGAAGCATTACGCCCCATGGCAGTGCTCTGTTTGCAGCTTCACTTCATGATCTTAAGGATCTTTTCTAACCTAAATAATTGTATGATTCTATAGGCCCCACTGCTGCACACTTCCCGTGCACATCATCTCTTTCTAATGGTCAGAGGCACCATCCTGAGTGTTGAATCTTTTCTGTTACCAGTATTTTCATTTTGGATCTCGAGTTGCTACATGAAAAACAGATATTGTACCTTGAAGCCACTCGAAGGTTTTTTGTTTGTTTTGATCCACAGATAAGCTCTTTTAACCATGTGTTGTGTGCCTGCTCTTATTGAGGAGTTATGATAACACTATACAGAATGTACATTTTTCAACAGCCTTTCCTCACCAAGGCATATCACTATACACACTGTGGTTTTCCTGCTCTTGTCTAGTGCTTGGCCAGCTTGGAACTCTGGCAGAGATGGTCACTCACCTCTACCTGGAAAATATTAAGCAGACAGGCCTTGCGTGTCAATGAATGTGTCAATACCTTGACCACATTTAGTTGAGCTGTAAGTGGGTGCTCTTTTCTTTCAAATAAAAATTGGCCTAATGCTAACATACTAAAAATCTCAACCATCTGCCTTGGTCTCCTGTTGGCCATATGTGAACATTTCCTACAGTGAGCCTTGAAAGCTTGTGCCTTTCTCCACTCTGCTGTGAGCAGAGCGTGCTCCAGACCAACTTCTGAAATGTGTTCTGTATGTCACTAGACTAAACCTTCCCCTTTTTTGATCAATAAGTGTTAAGGAACTGCTGTTTTTCATTACCAAACATCTCCCATCTATGCTAAACCATACACCTTGTGTCACCCCAACAGAAATCTAAGAGTAAATTACAACAGCAGCTTTTCCAGTCAGCAAATTGTATTTCCTCATCACTACTCTGTCTAAAGATGTATGATTTTATCTTTTGTGTGTATCTTTATGTACACATGAGTACACATGTTTAATATGTCAGACATTAATGTCCTTTGAGCAATTCACCTGGGTTGCTTTATCTTTCACAAAAAAAAAAAAAAAAAGAAAACAGAAACCATCAAACCCTCAATAGCACACAGCTGTCAAAAATAACTTCAAATCCTGCAGATGTTAGATGCTTCCTTCCTGCATACTGAGGAGAAATATGACCTTACAGATGTGGCATGTTATTAAAAAAAAAAAAAAAAGGAAGCTATGTTTATATATTGGTCTTACCTTCCAGTGCAAGAAAAGAGCTAGATGGGAGACAAATAATACAACTCTTTTCCCAGCTTTCATCCATCACTTGGGTTTTTAGAGCTGACATATGTAACAAGCATTTGGCAGCCACAAAAGCAACATCAGCATTCACAAATTAAAAAAATAAAACAGAAAGCCAAAATAGTTTTTTTCCACCTACAATAACTAGGATGAGCTACAAAGAAAGTACAGTTTTATCAAAACCAGAAGGGAGACTAAACTGGCTATTTAGCTGCAGCATTCAGCTAAACAGACACTGTTAGGTATAAATCAGCAAGAAGTTAACAGCCACTAGTGAAAACATCACTGGTGGCATGTGCACCTTCAATGGTGACAAAGGCAGAAGCTATTTGCTTCAGATAGATATGTCTTTAGAAAGAAAAGATCTTCATTACATGTTCATGCAGCACTACAGCCAACAATACAGTAACTTTCCTGATCCAGGAGGAGTCTGTATTGGTACAAAACTGTGTGATTCCCACCACATCTCTAGGCCAAGTACGAGACATACAGTACAGTCTCTCTCCCTGTTTAGAAAAGATATAATTAGATTCCATACATTATTCCTTTCTATTCCTTTATTTCTTTCTTATATTCTCTTTGAAATTTTTATTTTTCATTCCATTCCCTTCTCTGCACCCAGTGAAGGAATATTCTCCAGAATAAGAACAAGATGTGCAGGCAGTATTTTTATTTTCTTTTCAGAAACCACTGCAGCACAGCATGAAAATTTCTGCAGTACAAACCACCTGAGCAACACTGCAATCTGTAACTAGCAGACTATTCAAAAATCTCCTCCAATAACCTCTCAAAAGATTTTGGTCTTCTCAGAAACCTACTTCAAATTAGGAAATTCCCCAATATCCCATTACTTTGATTTTAGCTTCATATTTTACTCACCTAAAGTATAATCCAGCTACTTCTGCTTATATTGTACTACTTCTTTTTTAGCTTTCTATGGAATTTCTTGACTCTAATATACCTGAGCACTTTTATTCTTCCTTACATAATAAAGGTGAAGCACTCCAATGCCTAATGCCATGGGATGTTAATGCAAGGAGCAGGAGTCTATACTTGCTTGAATGTATTAGAGCTAAAGATGGTGGAGGAGGAGGGAAGAATAAAAGAGAGATACACAATGTGCAGTCTGCTTTCTGACCTGGAAAAGGTTTCCTTTTGTGATTAGAGTTTGCGTTCCAGGCTAGTTACATTCTGGCCAAATTGATTTTCCCACCCTTACATAACTGAACTCTGTTCTTCATTATATGGGTGTAAATCTGCAGCAAAAACTTTGAACTTCCAATAAGTAATTCTAGATTTATGCCAGAGTAATTGAGAGCAGAATGTAGCCTCTTGGTTACTCACAGATATTATACTATTTAAGATTTCTATCCTCCAACACACTTGCGACTATTCAACTTCACCATAGCCCCCTCTTCTTTCCTTTAAGCTATTCTACAAGTTGACACAATATTTGGAATTTTTAATACGAATCATATTTCAAAAGATTTTACTTCCAAATCAAGGGAAAATGTAACTACTGAGAATGTATGTATTGAGAGGAGTATTTTTTTCCTCAGAGAAAATCTTTAAGAACAATACAGAAGCATTCTTCAGTGCTGACACAGGCTTCATGCATGACTGTCCAACTCTTTTCCAAGTCTGCAGAACTGTTATTATTTATTAATCTCTAGACTGCTGATATTATTCAAATAGCAAGCAGTTCAAAAAGTTCACTAAATCTATATCTTTAAACCTTTAGACAACTATTTTGTAACCACTGGACTCATTAAAAATAAAAATTATTTCAATGAAGTGTACTTTCTAAGTACTGCATAAACTTTATCCCTGGTATAAGTTTAATTAATTCCAGTGAGTTTTCCTCCAGCAGGAAAGAATTTATTGTTTATAGTACATGCCAACAATTCACTAGATTTAACAAAATATGAATCCTTCTTAAGTTATAACTTCTGTTTAAAAATTTATCCCAGTAGGGCTTTTTTTTTAAACAATTTTGCTGATAATGTCACCCTTTGTTTGCTCTTTACAGAAGCCAGCAGGGTCTCAGAGATATTCTTGTGCGTGCTAGTGGCTTCAACCCACCCTGTTTGTTCACATAACACCAGAGTACCTGGAGCTCAGAAATTCTGACATAGTCCTACTGTGACTAGAGAATTGCTTTTCTTTGATCTTTGATTTCAAGATTCCTACACTTTCCCTCCTCTTTGAGGAAAGACAGTTGGTTTTAATTAAAAAAAAATAAAAACATTAAACTGGAGAATTTCCCAACAGGAAATAGAGTTAAAGTGAGCCAAACCTTTGTGCCATACCTTTTGGATCATGCCCTCAGCAGGGTGTAAATATCCAGTCATCTTAAACTTCAGCTTAGGCCACCTTAAGTTCTCACTACTATCTGGATTTACAGTGTACAAATGAAATCAAAATCTTACAGAATAGCTAGTTCTCAAACATGGCTTCAAGCTAGGCTGTTGAAAGGCTAGAATTTTAAAGGTCTCTACTTTAAAGGTCTCTGAGTAAGCAATTCTCACTGATTTCAATGAAAGGGAGAGGAAAAATCCATTCCTAATTACAGTGGTCCCAGGGAACCCAAGAACCAAGCCCAATTTCCACAAAAATCTTTCCACAGACAGAAATCTTTCCATAGACTTTGGTGGCCACATGTGCTAAATAGTTCTCACTCAAGGACTCTGAGGCTGGGATTATATTATTCACTTATGTAAATGAGTTCAAAGAAAATGTAGAAATTAGTGGGAATGGTATAAACTTTAGGACCACTATGAGATTTGCTTAAATTGGCAGGCTAACCTATTCGGCATCACTTCTATAAACTCTTTGAAACAAATTTGGCTTAAGCAGAAGCTCTTCTGAACTGATTAAAAAACTTATCAAGGCTGGTTTTAAAGATTTATTTATTCAAATTCTCTTATGCTACTGGCAGCCAAGTTGAAGTCAAACCTTAACTCTGATTGGAAAAAGTCATTTGAATGTCAGAGGGTTATGTAAAAGCTGAGACTTTTTGCCCAGAAGTAAATCTGTGAATGTTATATTGATAGCGCTAGTCTGAGAAGTCAGAGAAGGATTTAGAATCTGGAAGCCTAGGATGCTTTTGAAATTATTTTGAATCCATATAAATATGTTGGTTTCTCCCTTCTGGAGAGGGGTCACAGAGAGAGGTCACTGCTTTTTTGCCATGATATAAGAGTAAAATGTTGATTCCCAAATGCTTCCAAATTCTAAGTCTCATGCCCTGGAGTTTTGACCCCAAAGGCAGGGCACCCAGAGTCTTTTTGAAGTCTGTTAGAAATCTTCCTATAGCTATTAATTTTAGACAGATGAGACTGTATAGCAATGGAAAGCCCTATCAAACCTCAGTAGTCTTTTTCTATTTGCTTCAAGATAAGAATCATAACTACAGGACCCCACGATCTGTATAGAGAACAAAAACGTCTGTCCATCCTTAGGGAATAGAGTGGATGAGAGACTGGGAGTCATCCAGATTTTGCTGGTAATACCTCAACATATGCCAGTCTGTTTGAAGAGATCTGAACTGTCAAATCAGGAAACCATCATAACTATGATGCTAAGAAAAATATTGTGAGAGATTATGATCCTATAGTCAGTAGAATTCAGATGGAACAAAGTAGATACTCAGAAAAAGTATCTACTTGCAGGAAAGGCAAGAGGAGAGCCTATCACCATCCATCATCCATTCATCCATCCATGCATCTATGTCAAAAATATTATGGGAGCCTGGCCACTTGTTATTCTCCCGTTCATTTTATTTGTATACCTATCTAATGAAAAAGAAAACAGTACTGCTGTATTCTTATGCTCACAGTACTGAGTGTTTTTGAGTCATGACCTGGATTCTACAGTAATTTCATCATTACCCATTCTACTGTTCTTCAGCTGATCAATGTAGGAAAAAATCCACATTATTATGCATAGCCTATGACTGCATTTCAGTTTAAAAAATCCTATGATTTAAGCTTCCTTCTAATCCTTCTAGAGCCCTTAATTATATAGATTTTAAAACCTACCCTATAACTATTATGAGTCCAGCTTGAAATTAATACTTGGGTTTTTTTCCACTTTTACAAAATTCCTAACTCACCATAATTTTTTTACTTTAAAGATTCCATACTAAATCCAAGTTTTATAAGCTCTTGAAGAGGAGAACTGAGAGTCACCAGACATTTTTTGTGCTTGCAGCGGAACCTGTTTTGAAACAATCCGTGTCTATAGAGTTTGTTAGATGTATGCATAAATAGGCGTAGTTAATGAGCAATTTTTAAACTTTCTTTCTCACATTAAGTCAAATATGATGAGGTGTAGATTAAAATACATGAGTTCAATTGTAGTGAAAAAAGCTAAGGCATACTAGAAGCTGTACACTAGGGTAATGTACTTCCTAAAGGTTTGATCCTGCAGCTCTAGCACATACTCATTTCTCATCACATCATGAGTTCAATCATCACATGCAGACTATAAAGCCATATCCATTTCAAGTCATTAAGCAGAACTTGCAAGTTGAAGCTGGTGGGAGTTGTGCAGATATAGGACGGTAGCTGGCTCTGAGGTTTCTGCTAATTTGTTCACCATCCTTTGAAGCACAAAAGCAGGAAAGAAAACCACATGAAATATTAAATCATCCCACATTTCCAGGAAAGTTCTGAAACAATTAAAAGCTACTACTCTAATGTATAGATGTTAGCCAGTTCTCTAAGAAAGCCAGAAAAATTGTAATAGGAGTAATAAACTTTATACTTACAAGTACAACAGCAGAGTTTATGTTTCCTTGTTATCCACTGAGCAATAAAATATCTATTGAGCACTTAATAAATAATTGTAAAAATACAGGCTGTTATATTTCAGGCAATAGTGATTTTATTAGGAAATTGATTTACTATTCCTCCAACTTTGAAGACATATGACCATCACAGATTCAGATCTGGACTGGGACTTGACAAAGGGAGTTTATAAAAACATGAGGAAACAGATGGCAACAAAAGAAATGTTTCAATAAAAAAACAGGTAAGATATAGTAAGAAAATCTAAATTCCAGACTGAAAATTACTAACAGCAAATTATTCCTTCTTTTCTTTTAAAACTAGTCCTGCTTCTTGTCTGAAAACTACTTTGTTCTTCTTTCAAACTGACCTGTTTAAGTTACCTTTTAAGTCAGGTACTGATAAATTTCCGTGACTAATTACATTTAAAAAAAGCACTGAAAAGCGTATCTTTGCCACATTTCTTCCAGATATTTTACTCTTAATTTTGAAAGTGTTTCATTTCAAAACATTCTAGATGGTTTATTTATAAAAAGTATTTAAAACATACTAGATCAAACAAAATCCTTTTCTCTCTCTGAAACAATTAAAAACTTTTAAAATGGAGTTGCACAGCTGTAAGGCAAAAGAAGAATATTTGATGTTGGCAAGCAGCTGTTGTGCAACACGCCTGTTGTCACAAATGAATCATAATTGTGTCTCTTGAAACTTGTGCTCCCCCATCTGTCTGTTGTATCCGTTACAGAGAGGAACATGTCTCTATGAAATTATGAACTACATTTTGTATTATGTTAGAACATATGTCTAATCTTGCCCAAAGCAAACCTATCAAATTCTTTGCCAGACAGCTGCCCTTCCTGCAAAAGATGCTTGACATCTTAGTGGGAGAGTGACACTGGAAAGCCATTGAAACTGCAATTTGAAACCTACTTCTTCAACTGTTAAGTCTACTTCATCTGTCTGACTAACAGATGACTAAATTTATCCCATATAATAGCTATTTAATGCTAGGCAGGGAGCCACTAGAATTGAGGACTTAATATGGAAAGGGAGCCTTTGAGAAGACCAGTAGAAGTCATAGTTAAGACCTAGTCTGTACTAAAAGAAAGGAGTCACACAAGAGAGTAAGAGAATTAAACAGGCAGAAAGGGTTTTGCCTGTTCTAGGACACATGGAAGCAGGAATTAGTCTCATGCATCTTCATAGATCTATGTGCAAACAAGTCAGCCCCAGCTGTAATTATGTTCAACAGAGAGAAACAAGTGGCTGCTTTGTGTATAACACTAACCAACCTCCTGAGAAGCCTGTTTCCTTCCACCAAACACTGTGAGTCTCCTGTAGGTATGACTGGATTGGTATGACAAGGTTACAGTTTCAAGTTACAAAAAATGAGGCAAAATCACTGAATTACTCAATTAGACTATTCACACCTTTTTCTTCCTGACCCCAACATTACTTCCAATTCCATGCCACAGGCCTCTTCTCCTTTGCAGTGCCAATCATGACTATCAATTGAATTTATCCATTTCTAAACATTTATCCATTTCTTTTTTTTTTTTTTTTTTTTTTTTTTAGTATTTCCTAAGGGTAGGATAGTCCAACAGTTTTTTTTCTCCTGAGTTAACTCTGAAAAAAGCCCCAGTGACACTGATTGTTCTGGTTTTTTTCTTTTTCTCTGAGGCTGGGACAGTGCACTGGTCCCATATATAAGGACAGTGATTGTGCTCCATCCAAAGCTGAGATGGTCCCACTTGCCACACACAGGAAATCCCTTGCATCCACTTAGACTGCAAGTTCTTTAGGTCAATGGCTGATATTGCACATCTCCAAACTGATGGTCCCCAAGCTTTCTGGATGATTCTTAGCCTACAGTGCTTCTACAGAGTTCCACGTATCCTGATTATGAAAACAAGGATCAGGACACAAAACACATATTATTAAAGACCAGCACTGAACACAACCATGGCTTTGCTGCAATCCCTGTGATTATCTAGGAACTACAGCTCTGAATCAGGCAGCATGACAAGACTGATTTGCTTAAGCACAAACCTAACCCCAAACAGCAACAAACCCACAGTGTTAGTATTTTATTCTTCACCATACATATGGGACTATTCACGTGGTGAATACTGTTTGATACAACTGTAGTGGGTTAAGAGAATTGCACCACTGCAAATGTCCTGTGGAGAAAAAATTAGTCTCAGCATAAAATCAATCTCACGTCTCAACAACTTTTGTACATATCCACAAATTTAAACATAGTTTTTGACAAGTAAATAATTGGTTCTGATGCTCAAACTGTGAGCTTAAACTCATATCCTTGCAACAACCTCTTATCTTTCACTGATTATAAACAATTTTATGTGAAACACAAGAAACTCATACATTAATTGAATCATCTCTGGTTCTTCTCTTAATTCATAAGGAAAATTCCCAAAGTACTTCCCATCTAGTACTTAATGTCTTTGACCATCTCCTGCTGGCCACATAGTAACAATATGTAAAAATCCAAGTTTCTTTCTCAGAATTTCAACAAGTAATAACATAGCGAATAGAATATCTGTACCTGGGCAAACTTAACAACATGAGCTTTCTGCATTTAAACCATGTCAAACCTTTAAGGCTTCCTTAGGGGACTTCAGCTCCAGAATATTACAGCAGAATGGCATAAATTTATTTTATAAGTTACATGTCTGAAGAACATCAGGTTATAGGAAAACTTCATTAAAACACATCAAAAAGTATTCATATATAAAACCCAGAAACCTTTTTGGGAACAGCTTTTATTTGTTTAGCAGGAAAAAGCAATTTAAAAAGTCAATCAAGTAAGTGGTTTTCCACGTATGGTTGTGCCTTATACATTTAGTTCTTTCTTTTTGTTAACACCCCAATATTTAAAACAGTTTCTTATGAAGGCACATGGAGTTGAAATTATGAAGTAACTTATCACAAATTTATCCTTCAGTGTTATTGCTTATGGATGGTCCTTACAGTATATTTTGGCTCAAAGGCACAATTCACTCTTCATTTCCTCTCTTTGATAGGTTTTCTGTCCTCAGGGTGAAAGATCTCCAAGGATATCAGTGCAGAAGTAGCACAGATGTATATGGGATATTTGTTATGCTATGACTGCAGCCCATATGACCTCATCTGGCTTGATATGACAGGTGGCAAAACCTGGGCTATCTGCATTTTTATCTAGACAAAAGAAAGGACTGAAATTACTTTAACTAGTTCCACTTCCAGTCACTCCCTGCACATAAGGATCACAGGGCTGTGTGTAGCCTTAACTGAAATGTTTACTGATTTACAAGTCAAACTGGGTCTGTGCTGAGGGCTTTGGGGAAATTTTCCACTCTATCCAAGTACTGGTTCAGTCCTTCTACATTAATGATACGAGGAATATCAATGTCAATCATCTACTAATTGTTACCACATCACATCACATCTGTTTGCCATCACAAAGATCCTAGAAATTTGCCTAAGAAGGGCTCTCCAGAGGGTACCCAGTCAACCACCAAGCACAGAGGCGGATTAAATATAGGGGCCACACACATCAGCTGAGCATTTCTGCACCATCTCCCATGAAGGGGATAATACAGTTTTGTTAAGCAACCTGTTCCAGTACTTTATCTTCAAAGCAATTAGAAAGCCTTTCCTGGCACATGGTGTTTTGGTAACAGCATGAGTTCTGGCTGGGGAGAGGTTTGGATGACAAGGGAGCATGTGTATGGGAGTGGCCTTTAGCAGCAGGAAGTATTAGGGTTGTTGCTTTTGTAACTTGGGAAGTTGCCCTAAAATCTTTCTTGTGGGCAACACCTCAGTAAGTTTAGTCATTTTTTTTTCTGCCACTGATCATGTTTTTAAATACATATTTGCATGTTTTATACCCTAAATCCTTGGGTATTGATTTTATCACACCTCACACTGCAACTTTTCCACTGTATTTCAGACCAGAGTGGGAAAAAAAATTCATTAACTACTTTTATTTTCATATAATGTTACTATAGCCTATCCTTCAACAGAAAATTTACCAATATACAAAGAAAGCAAACAAAAATAATTTTTAACAAAATAAAGCAAAAGATTGTCCAAATAAAGGACAAGCACTTTGTAAAATGCATACATTAATAAAATGGTCCTTGATTCTGTAAAAAATTATTTGTATATTCAACTCTTTTACAATTTAAGTGACAACTTTAGCAAAATAAATTAATTAGTGGGAGCTGTGCAATTAAATCTTCTTGAGGGAACTTAAAAATCCTATTGAATTTCTCCTACCATACCGAGTCAAGGAGCAAAAAACAACATTTTATAAGACTGCTATGTTGAGATTCGATTGCAACAATTTTATTCAGCAATGTAGGGTATCTTTAATGAAGGCGGGTCTTTTGGCTGTATTCTGCAGTTCCTAGCAGACCTGAGCACAAGTGTAACTTTTAGTTCATGGAACTGTTAGGTCTACTGGTCTTTTGGTTACGCCTGGGCTCCTATCAATGTCAAATTAAGTGGATTTGGCTTACAGGCAACAATCAGGTTGTATTTCTTTAATTTATATATCAGCAAGAGATTATAAACATAAACAGAAGTGTGCAATTCGGTTTTATTTTTAACTTTGAAAAAGGTTCTCAAACATACTCAGTTTTGGCTTCCCTATTATTTAATTCTTGGGTAACTTAATCTTGATTTCAACAATGCAAAAGGGTGAAAAATGAAGAAAAGAAGAAAAGTCACTGGCCTAGAGACAGCTCGGTGGCAGGAAGGAAGAAAAAACCATTGCTAAAACCTCTGCTAATATATAAGGATATAGCATTTAATCATAACCCTCATCAGAAAGTGCACCTCAGGAGAATATTGCAAATCAAAATTCGCATATATTATACAAAGACTCAGTTTTAATAAATTGTATGTGTCTTTAATGTTTTGGAAATCATTATAAATGGAGATAAGTCCACCAAAAATTTAGTAGGTATCCAGGTCCATATTCCACCCAAAATACAAAGATGCCTTGTAATTCTCCAGTTCATTCTCTTATTTCAGATCAAATGGCTCAGATACTTCAGCCCCTTACAATCTTTTTATCCCTTCTGAAAATCTGCCCTAGTGTCTGTCTCCTGGAGCCTTTCTGCCAGACATATGGCATTACCTTCCATGCGATGCTGCGGATCATCCTGCTCAAAGGGCAGTTCCTCCTACCATATCCTCCCCTGACATTTCAGAGAGAAAATTTAGCCGAAACTTTTCACAGTTTTCCGACTAATTATCCATTCCCTCGTGAAACAGTAAAAGACAGCATTTGTGGCGCCCAAGGAGCTCTTAAATTAGGCAGGTTGATTTTGAAAATTACAAAAACTTAATGAAAAATCAGACATTCACTAAAATTACCCCATACATATTGCTAGAAGACATACTTATGACTTTCAGGCATTTTAAAATCTGGTTTTAATAGGTTCTCAATTTAACATTTTTATAGCAGTAAAGGTGACAAGCCAATAAAAATATTTGGCAAGACCTTTTTTTTTCTAGAGTGGAATATAATGAACCCAAGTTAAGACAGATACAATAGTCTAACCAAGTCCATGTCTATCATCCTTAAAAGAAAAACTGATCTGTAATTCACCGTGGAAAAAGCTACAAAACTGTGGGTTAGTTATAAAGTAGGACTGAACATCTCAACCCAATTTTGGCGACAAAGTGCAAAGAGCAAGGAAAAAGAGAAAAAGAAAAGAAAAGAAAAAATAAAATGAAAGGATTTAGTGCAAAGCAACTGTGTTTGATTTGGATTTATTTTATTTCACAAGCAAAAGAAAAAACTCTGTCTCAGGAGAGCAAAAATTAAGGCATTAGAAAGGAGGGGAAAAAAAAAATCACCCCTTCCCTAAACTGTATATTCCTACATAGCCATTGTATCACATAAAACTCTTGAAATGCTAACTGAACAAAAGAATTACTTGGTTCCTTAAAGCTTTGATAAAGTGTGTGCACAGAAGCCACTGACAGGAGACAAACTTTTGACTACACTAGCACTTTTTTCCAGAGGAATGTCTTGTCTCTATAAACATGGCAGCATCATGGTCAAAACTGCATTTCATTTCAAGAGTTTCTAACAGAATACAAAATTACCTTCTTAGCTATTTTATCCAGGATATTTGTATTTTTCCAGAAGTATATGCATGTTCAAATCTCTCTCTGTCACTAGAAGTTGCTACTCTAAAATATGCAGAGGAAGAAAAAACAGGAAGTTCATGTCAAAACAACAGAATCATTATATGCCATGATGAAAGACAAAAAGGGGATGTGCATTATCCTTAGCAAGATTCAGAGAAGCAAAGCAATGAACTGTCTGAAATTTATGGTTTAAATTTTGAGGAATTAGCCCAAAACAAATGTCATTGATTTTGCTCTTACATATGTTCCAGCTAGCTTTAAAAAGGCCACAATTTTGCCAAATTCCACTCAGTGTCTTCTGTCTTCTGGCAAAAGACTTAGCCTACTGACAGTGTATAGATCTGAGTGCCATTCTAGTGAAGAATGAAGACAAGACAGATCTTATTGCTTTGAAGAAGATATTTAGAGTGGATACTTGGAAAAAATTTATGTAAGGAAAAAGAGTAGTCAAGGATTGCATAAGAGAAAGTGTAGGGGAATAAAGAGAAACTTCAGGCTATACAAACATAAGGAAACAGCCTGCCATATGACTTCTACTAAGGTCAGAGGCAAAGCAGCTTTCATGACACAGAAGCTGTGGAAAATCCCCAGGAAATAAGAGATCAAAGCAAACGGAATCTCAAAAATAGGCCAGCTTTTCCCAACATTAAACTCTAGATCACCATAAGTGCGATTTCCAACATATAATGAACTTAATAAAAGTATGTTTTTCCTAATGTCATGATTTTTATCCCTCCTAAAGTAATAAATATTTTGAGCAGATTGATAGATTTTCTTGGTTTATTAACATAAAAAAGAAGAGGCAGTCTCAACCCATTATGTGAATGCTGTGATCAGATTAATAGACATAGAGGAGAAAAATCCTCTTCCTAAGGCCAGACTTAACACAACTGACATAAGTAGGCTGTTGCAAATGCCACACAAGCTCCTCTGTAGACAGTCGACTGCAAAATAGAAAGAAGGTGTAGGAGGGCTTAAAACTCAAGCCCCCATCTTAAAATCAGAAAATACATATACATTTCCTAACTGTCAGAATAATTAACCAATAAACATGTAACATTCAATGGTTGTGATGATATCTTCCTTAGCAGCAATTTTAGGTAACACTAAATTTTTGATGAAAAGACATAGTTCAACTACAATTATTGGAGACTCAGAAATCCAGACCGGATACCACATAGTATTCCCATCATCTCTTGTGTCAGTCAACCTCAGTTTTAAGAAGAAACTAGAAGCCAATCAGCTTTTACATTTTAAGAAGAAACTCATAAAGCCAATCAGCAACTATAAATGTAAAAGAGAGAGACTGAGAGCTAGATATGCATGCAATCTATTTCTCAGGCAGAAACAGCCCTGACAGTGCAAACTTCAAATTCAGCCTCTGTTTTCCAAGAGTAAGAGAAAAAGGCAACTGATATAACATGGGTACTCCAAACACCAGAGAATGAAAATAAAGATGGGAGTTTCTCCCCTTTGTGTTTTCTCTTCTCTGTCCTTTGAATAGGGTGGGAAATTCCTTGAGTAGGTTACTCCTCATCCTGGATGTTTGGAGGGAGATAGAAAAGGAGCTGTGTTCCAACTCCAGCTTTGAACTCAGAAAAAGAGATTTATTCAGGGAAGGACTACTTCTGCTTTAAAGAGATTTTGTGGTGTTTCTAGCATGGCTAGAGCTGCCACAAGGCTGACCTCCATCCCCGGACCCCATTGTAATTTTATTTACTGATGGTGAGACCAGTTGCTTGATTTACCAAGCAATCAAACCAAGCAGATATTGCTTTGTTTATCCAAATGTCAAAAATTACCACAGTAAACATGGAATTTACATGTCTCTATATACATAGAATCTCTTCAATAATTTAAACCAAAATGTACATTAATAAAACATTTTCATGTGTTTACCTAGACATTTACTGGGAGACTTGCAGAAGAAGGTGGAAGGGAATTTACTTTCCTTCCTTTTGTGAACACAGCAACACTACTTGCTAAAAAAGAGGAGAGTTGGGGCTGAAATAACATTTCTGTATGGAACTACTGCAAAACACTGAGCAGCTGTTGTTGCTCAGAGATTTTCCTAGCTTCTACTTATCCACATTCTATTTAATGTGGATCAAGCAGGGAGTAAAATTTTTTCTCACAAGCTTGTCCTTCAGCAGGGCTGTGAGCTCAAAAGCTTGTTTTTTCCTTCAGCTGTATCAGCTGTTATAATAAAAGATAGCACATCTCCCTATACACCATAAGCTCTCCTTTCATCAATGAAACTGAAATATCTATAGCTGAAAGCATCATTTTCCATCTGACAAAGGAAAATGTTGAATTCAGAAGGCTGAAAAGAAGCAACTGTTGGGCATTCAACAACTTGATGAGATCTTGTAGAAAAAAAAATCTAAAAGGCAGATGTCAGTTATAGTGGAAGCCAAAGAAAAAAATGAAAGCTGTAACAAATGAAAAAGTGTTAAAAAATAATGTAGGCGGACACTTGACTACTTTGGTTTTCTGATTGTCTGGTCCCACTTTCTGTGTGATTTGAGCTAGTATCAATCTGGCCTCAGGTGAGTCAAGGGTAGGTGCATATTGCTGGAGCAATCAAGGCTTCTCCACAGTATCTTCTCTACCTCCAGATCCAACAGCATTTGAAGAGCTAAGTAATCAATGCAGATGGAGACACCAGGCCACAAAGGCCTGTTGATGCAGCAGAGCTGGAAATACTGTGTATTAACAGCACTGTTTCAAATGCCTTCCTCAGACCTAAGCCATACACCTATTAAAAGGTGTGAAAAATACCATGTGTAATCAGTGTCATCCTGTGGTGGTACAAGAAGGGGCAGGGTGCACACCCCATACTGAGTGTGCCTTGCTCCCCCTTTACAATGGTATGAGGTTGATTCCTAGCAATGGAGCACCATCCCACTATCTCCAGAGATGTCTGGGTCACAGCAGGTTACCCTGTGCAATCTGAGGAACTGGAGACACACACCAGGGGCACCCTTATGGCTTCAGAGCTATCATCATGGGTTTTCCTTGAAGTGGGAGAAGAAAACATGCCCCTTTCACCCTATGAAGTTTATTAGAAAAACTACTTTAGGCTACTGGTAGATTTTTTTGGGGATTCCTGTGGAATACTGAGGCTGAGAAGCATTATAGTTAGGGCACTGAGCAGGTAACTACCTGAGTAAATGTCCTCTGTGATTACTCCTGTCTCTTGCTAATCCCATCAAATCTGGCAGGATTGACTATATGTTTCCTGAAAGGAGGAAACAGCCATGCATTTATAGACTGATGAGAGGTAATTTACAGGTTTTTCAAGTGACAGGAGATGGGAGTGGTGGGAGGAGGAAGGAGAGAGAATAACATTCTGTGAATGTTCATGAGTTTGTGTAATTATACAGTTGGAGGCAGATAGGAAAAGACTCCCAAGTCCAACCATGACCTAGTATAAAACCTACAATTTCAAAAATAAAATAGTATTCTGCTCTATGTGTAGTGCATATACTACTTCCCTTTACTTTAGCTGGTACTTATCTGAGAGGTTTATTCCCAATACTAACTTGGATGTAAGATCACTAAAGGAAAATAATGTGATGTGTGAACACAAGGAAGAAGAGAATATGAAAGGGCCACCAATAAGTAATGACCTCAGTTTGTAAAACATGTCTCCAACCATGACACAGCTGCCTGATGACAAGGAGAGCATTACAGTTAAGGATTTTCCAGTCCTTTTGTTTTAAATTCCTTCATCCAGAGCTTCGTAACTTGTCCATAAACTTCAGCAATCCAATCACTATGGTTGAGCACCTTCTTAAATATTGATCTGGCTGTGTCATTAAACTATTAAATAAGCCTGATCTGGATATTAAATAAGCCTGAACAGAAAGAGCTTTCAAGTAACATTATTCAAGAATTGACTCCCTATTTAAAGTGTAAAGAGATGCATCACATCCATCAAAGACATTGTCTTAGCTGCAAAAGTTACCATAAGGTATTACACACTTTCCTCAAAAAGAATTGCAGAAAGCATCCACTACAAGATTATAGCTGTATCTTCTTATTTATAACCTAAAGATGATAACCTAAAGCTCAAAGTTCATGCCTTTTTCATGGCCACTTTTATCTCCATGAAGGAGCCTGAGGACAAGTTTATTTCATCCTCACATAACATTTTATGAATTGTTTGTAAAGCACAGTTGGAAAGCAAAATATTTACACTACTTCTTGCACAGAGGTAAGCTGAAAGTAGCCCCAAAGCTAAGATTTTTACTGCCACAAAAGATCTTCCTGAATACAGTCCCCCCCACAAGCAGCTGTATGCACTTTTTCTTTAATGTATGGTATCCTTGTAGGATGAAAATAATTTTCTTTGAAAAAATGCTTGAGGCAAAGTTTACTATTGCTTAGATAAATGTTTACATTAAAATTTCTAACATCCATAAAGTCAAGATGCTTTCTGATATTTGAAAAAAAAAAAAGCAGAGGCATACCTCCACCTCATGCATGAGAGTTCCCTTGAAAAATCAGATCTTATTTTCAGAGTTCAGCAGGAAGATTGCTTGCATATGTACAGATTAAGATGGTTTCAAAACATCCATAACTTTTTCCCCCTGCAATCTGTATGAACTATATGCATTGAAAAAAAAAAAAAAAGACTGATTATGGTTTTAAAAATCTACCAAAGAATGAATATGAAAACATGTCTGACACAAAAGGAAAGCACGACCTGCACTACAAAGTTTTGTAAGTTTTGTGCCTACTGGTGTGTTGGAGATAGTTCCAACCCTGGGTAACTTCGGACAAAACAAAACTGTATGTAACAACTATATTTACAAAAGGCCGTCTACCAAAAAACTTTATTTTAAAAGAAATAGAAATTAAAAATGCATGCATTCATGCATATATATCAAAATGCACACAAAGATAAGTAAATAAAAAGAGTAATTGTTCAGCTGAACACAGGAAACATCCAAATAGAATAATATGTGAAATATATTGTGATCCAACTCCATTACTGAAGGCCTTTATATTTCATCATAATTAAAATTAATACCTCATTTCAAACACAAAACTCCAAACTTGCCTCCTACGTCTTTATTGCAAACTACTTTAACATCGGGCAAAAATATTTGTTGATGAAAGGCAAATTACCTTCAATTTCCTTTACCATACATTTCTCCAAGGCTCTAAATTTTAATGATACATTTAAAAAATCAATATTAAAAGAAAATTTAGCTGTGTTAACACCATTTACAGCAGTTGTATTAAGAAGAAACCAGATTACTCCCATGAACATTCAGAAATATAATATTTAAAATCTTTAATTGGCTGAATTTACATCTCAGCATGCTGAAGCCACAGTTCACAACACAGGTTAATGGTGAAACAGTAGCAAAATCTGCAGCCACATGCTGCACTAAACAGGATAGCACGCAAAATGCACTCATAGAACAAATAATGCCAGTAATTATCAGGTGCTGCACCATCCAGTCCAGTTCTGTTGCAATTATTAGTAAATATTTGTTTTTGTCATTTGGCTTAGTTTGTAAATGTTAAGCACTTGTTCTAAACTATAACATTTAGAAATTACTGGTGTATTTATTAACATTTGAGTAAGCCATAAAGGCAATATGTTGATTTAGATTAAAGCAATATATTAACTTTCCTACAAACACTGCCCTTGCTATTTGACTTACAGGTGGTGCATTGCTGTCCAAAATACTGTCTAAAAAGCACAGGGTTAGGAAGTGGGCAAGAGAGACTGTGAAAAATAAATAAAATAAGTAAAAGACCCTTATTCATTCTAGATTAAATTCACCCCTGTGCAGAGAGCTGGCACAAGACTTGTGTACTTCTTACATCTTACTTAAGTCCCATTTTAGGAATGAGTGCATAAATTCATGCTGTCACAAATATT
Organism: Melospiza melodia melodia; assembly: GCF_035770615.1. NCBI lineage: Eukaryota > Metazoa > Chordata > Aves > Passeriformes > Passerellidae > Melospiza > Melospiza melodia. The sequence goes on from NC_086197.1 coordinate 66,350,225, forward strand.
TCTTAGACTCGATGTCTTTCCTCTCTCTGTGCATGTGAACTTCCACCTTTCCTGCAGTATGGCAATCCCAATTTAAAAACAGTAAATAATTAATTGTCTTCAATCTGAAGTATCTTAGTTTATGGCGCTGATTTTCCATGAACATAGGCACATTTTTCAGCCACTCTTAGAATAATTTATCATTACTGTATTGTTCTTTAATTTTCTCCTAATCAGGGACTATTAATGGAACACTGAACAACTTCCAATTATCTTTTTTTCTCACTTCTCACAGCATTCTATTCCTCTAGGACAACAAATTATAACATGATGAAATTCAAATAAAATGAAAGATTCTATTTTAGAATTTACACAGGAGTTTACCCACATTAAAAAAAATACTTGTTTTTCCACTGTTTTTCTATCAAGACCCAGAATTTAGGGACATGCCAAAATTTTTTTCCAGTTGGAAGCACTCTATCCAAACACCTTCCAGAAGGTATGTTCCCCAAAATTTCAACTTGGAAAGGTGCAGCTTTGATAATTTAGAAAAGTATACCACAATGAAATGAAAAGAAAATATTGCTGGTTTTCTCCAGTTGAGCTCTAGTGCACTGAAATGAGACCTCAACATCTTGCTTCAAAACCCTTTAAAATCCCATTATGATGCACTTCCCAAGGTTGTTATGCAGTGAGTGAATTAGTTGGAGCTGCTGCTTCTGGACAAGGCAAATCCCATGGGGCATCTCCTGCCCCAAGGCACGCAGAGCCTCGAGCACCAGCGGCACACTCAGGCGGGGGCAGAAGAGGCATCTGCTGAGATTTGGTGATTTGGGACCTGCAGGGAAGCAGCACAACAACTGCAATGCCAGCCATGAGCCCACTGTATATTCCTTGTCAAACCCATCTGGATACTTTCCTGTGTAACCTGGTCTTGCTGACCCTGCCTTGGCAGAGGGGTTGGACTGGATGATCCCTTCCAACCCTGAGTATTCTGTAATCCAGCGATTCCTAGCAAGAAAAAGGTGCCTTATCCTAGGTGCAGAAGGTTAAGTTTTGCCTACATATCTGATCACACTGTAGAAACTGTTTCCCTGCTGGCAGCCTTGTTCTCTGACAAGCTCCATTACTGCTGAGAGCATTACAGAGAACATTTTGCCATCTTTAATATAATATGATCTTTCCATAAGAAAAATCAGAATATATTTGACATTTCAACTCAAAAATTGCAGTCTTCATATCTACACATACAGACAAGCACAAAAATTCAATTTTTTTATCTCACAGTAGCATTAAAATTTCCTTCTAAATGTTTATAAGCCCCCTATTCCTAAGTCATTAGATTTAGTGAAGTAACTTTCACCATTAAAAGACCAACACTGAGCAAAGCATCATAGATTATGTGTAAAAATAGCTAAAACTTACCCATAGGACTGTAATGTTAGCTATTTTAAGAGACAAAAACAACCTCCCACAACACCTGCATTTAGACCTGACATGTCACGCAGTGCTAGAAGCAGACATAACAACACTTGATAGCCTGCCATGATGCATGACATCCTCTAATCCCATTTTTTTAGCCTGCTCCCACTGATGGTTGTTACGGACTTCTCGGTACCTACAGAAGAAGATACTTTACTCAAAAATGCACAGTCTAATCTGCAGGCACCTGCAACAGAATGTTTTTCATATTGAATCTCATATGAACAGTTTCTTTGAAGCAGAAAGACATCCTGTGATTCCTGGGCACTGGCAAATGCATCTGGAAAGTCATACAATTTTAAAAACTCCAAACCCTACAGACAAAAAAAAAAAAAAAAACAAAAAAACCAAACCACCAATCCAACACAAACCAACCCCCCCAAAAAAGGAAAGAAAAAGAGAAAAGAGAAGTAATATTTTAGTTCCATTTTCCTGATTAGGAGCATAGGGTTACTGAGAAAAGCATTCCCATCAAAGAGTAAAGAAGATTCTATATTTGGGGTTTTCCTTATACTGACAGCTGCTACACATAAGGAATACAAGTCATACAGAGAGTTTTCCATTTCATTATATTCTTGTTGAAATCTCTGAAATACTGAATAAGTAATACAGAAAAAAAATCTATCTTATGTTTTGAGAGAAGATAAAAGTTGGCTCTATGGAATGCTTAGCAATAGTTGCAGCAAAGATTTTGAATTTAGGTGAATAAATAGCTTCCATTAAAATGTCTACCCTTCACCCAGAATGCTGCTCAGTATAGGCAGCCTCAAAACACTGAAGAAATTATCTTCATTCTTTGAACTATGTTTCTATTGATGCATTGCCCAAGTGTACAAAACAGTATTTCATATGACAAGATTTACAGTGAAATAAAAGCATTTCAAAAAGCATTCTCTTTAAATTGTCTCTTCATTACATGGATGAAATAAACTTTATAACAAGAACACAGTTCTCCCAGGTTTTAGACAGATGACCTACTAAAGGGCAATTAAGAGTGCACACTGAGCACTGCTGTGCATGGCACGCAGGGGACACAGCTCTAAGGATCTGCCTAAGCCAAGCACTGCAAAGAACTGCTTGTGACATCTGTCCTCAGCATCTCAGAAAAGGTCCAGGAAGAAAATGACTCTCATCTGGACTAAAAGGTACAATTTACAATGAAATGTTATTGCTCCCCTACACACAAAGTGAAGAGCTAGAAAAGAGGTTATCAAGAGCAACAAAAGGGTAAAAAATGAAAACACAGGCAGAGTGAAAAAATAAGCTTAGAAAAAAAAATACATATACATGAATATCTATACACATACACTTGAACCACTTAGTATTCTGTGCTCTTTTTTTTCTCTGCCACAGTGTTTTCATTCTATCTCCATATGAGCCATCAAGACACCTTTTGGACAGAAATCCCTGAATTGGTGACACCTCCAGCTTGCAACTCCCAGGTTTTCCATTCCTAAGAGTATTCTCCAGGGACAACACACAAAGACTCACTGGGATGACAAAGTGTCTCATGTACTTCCATCTGCAAGTGAACTTTTTATTACACCTTAACCTAATCAGTAGATAAACTTCTGCTGAACTGATGGGAAGAAAAGAGGATATTTCTGCAGGGAAGGATTCCATTTTTTTCTCCGGTATTCAGTCAAGTCTTCCACATCTCCCATGCATTTTGCTCATAACACAGCAATTAACATTCTCACTTTATAAGTTAAATAGGAACAAAAATTACATTATATTGACCGAACACCTGAACACTCACAGCAACAATTCCTGATTAAATAGAAACATATCTTTACAGAACAAGCCCCAAACTTTCTCAGTCCCCCCAAACTGCAGGTAAGTGATGGAAAGATGCAGAGCAAAAATCAAACCCAAGCTTTAAATATGGCCATATGGGGGCTTTTTTGCTACTGCTACCTCTAGCATTCAGATAAAAATCACACACACACCATCCTCACACCACTATATGTCAAACCTGACTGACAGCAGCACTCTATATTTGCAGCCTTTCTGCTTATTATCATGTGCCAGACTATAGGAAAACATTCTCTATTATGACACTAATTAAATTATTTCATGTCTTGATACCCTGAAAATGCCCAGAAGGATCAATATGATGTTTCTTTAATGAGAGAAGATCCTTAGAGCCAACCTGAAAACAATGAATTGATGATAGTAACAGCTGGTAGGAAAGAGTACTCCAGTGGAATGAGGAGAATTGAGTCTGAGCACTATCATATAACGTTGCTTAATCTCAATGTCACAAAAGACCATTTTAGTGATCAGAAGTAATCCTTTCAACCCAGGAAGAATGCATCTTTGTTTCTGGTTGTTTGAACTGACTCAGCCAATTTAACTTTTATCCAGCTTCTCAAATGACTTTATCCATCTAACTTTAATCTCATAATAGCAGTCAAAAGGGACATAAAATTAAGATAAAAATATAACATTTGAACATAAAATATAGTTGTGTTCAAAACCTTCTGGGCAAGATTTCAACCCAACTTTATCCATGTCCAGCTTTTATTCATAATAAGCAGCAACGCAGCCCTGTCAGCAGTTTAAAAACCGTGCTAATTATGGAAAAAGGAACTCGACTCTTTTTTAGAAAAGAGCTGCTTCTGATTTAACATAGTTATCTCTCCCTTCCACATCCCCTTTCTTCTCCCTAATGTAAAAAACCCTCAAAAAATAAATTGCAGTATGAACCCAACTGAGATGAAGCCTTTCTTCAGAACCCAAACCAAACAGAACTGAATGGATTTAGATTCTTTTATCTGGTTTCAGCAAATCAGAAGAAACTCTGTTTTTACTTAAGGAAATAAAAGCTGTTTATTCCAAAAGAGGCCTTTTGGGTGAAATTCACTTTAACACAGGAGGTCAGTGAAGTTGTAGTCTCTACTTTGGTCTTGCTCAAACCCTCAAAACATGAAATAAGAGGCACAGAAACCCTTGGGTTAGCCATCCTGTGCTGAGACACAAAAAAACCAAGATGGAGAATACCTTGTTGGTTTTCAAGGGACAGAATTAAGCTCCTAGTTCTCATGCTCTTACATAGTAGGATCACCTGTGACCACTAACTGCCTGGGATCTAGCCAAGACTCTGCTCCTTTCCCCATATTTTATATATTTTAACAAAGAATTTTTTTCTTCTTTCAGTTGTACTCAGTGTCTGGCCAAATATAACCTGGAATACTGCTTTTCAATTGTGGTCACACTGAAGACCATTTTTTAAGAAGGAAATATCCTAAAGTTGCCTATCCCAGAGCCATCCAATTCCAATGCACTGTTTCTTTGGATATGTGCATGCTTGATAGTATCACAATTACCATTAGAATGGTGTGAAGGGAGCTAGATGCAATAGACTTTTATCAATGCGGGCAACACTTATGACATGCTATGACCCATCTTTTTTCCTTATATTCCTAATGTTAACTTTTCATTCCCTGGTTATGGCATTCTACTTTAGCATTCACATCAGCATTTACAGAACCACTACTTCTATGGTTGTCATCTCCTGGCTTTTCAGAAAAAGTATGACTACAGTTACCTTGATGGCAAGAGCCCTAATATTGGAGAATTTGAACTGCAGGCTAAGAAATTTTCATATTTTAAAATGCAGGGTCTCAAAATTATTTTGGAACTTAAAGCATTATAAATGGAGCCACAAAAGACTTAAGAATTGATGCTTTGCTAGCAGTGAAGGCCTCTGTGTGCACCTCCTGGAAGTACTTCAACCACTGTGTAGTATATTGGAAGCCATCTCAAGAAACCACAAACCACAGAGTGAAAATCCTCATCTGTGACAATTAAACACTGGCACATGAAATATTCAAAATACAAAGTTCTCTGAACAACATATATTCTTATTAGTACATAAAACCTGTATCACTCTATTTAAAAAGAAGCCTTTTTAAGCATATTAAGTTTGCTGTCACAAGTCTCCTGTGGTTTATCTGCGAGATAAACCTCAGGTGTAAAACCTGGCCCTGCTGAAGGACTGCTTCTCACTGATTTTACCCATGGAATATTATGTGCCATTCCACAGAGTGGAGAAACAAGCATGGAAGCTTCAAAGCAGTCAAGAAATGTGTGCTAAAGTAATTCAATAATTCATTTTCCTGTCTGTTCCATCACCACTGGACTAGACTAACTCTCTTTCCCAACACACCATCTATGACAACAAATTACTGTCCACTGGTAACAATGAGCCAGAAAAAATATGCAATTAGCCAACTGAATAATTATGGGTTTTATTTTGTATACTTAAAATATTAAGCAAAAAGAAAAGGCAATTACATCTTTCCCTACTTTAACTACTGCCCCTAAAACCAAAATAAATACACTTACAAACCTATCAAAAACAAAGCAAGAATTTGTGAAGGGCCAAGAAAAACAAAAATCTTCATATTAAAACTGAGTTTACATAGAGATACTGGAGAGCCACATAATTTACTTTTCCATGTCCTTATCCTACAAGTCTTTGTACACTCACTCACATGCATAGTCCCAGTGACTCTCAAGAGTACTCTTGATATTGCTTTCATTAGCTCTTTTCCAAGAACAGGAATTTTTTCTATCCCATAGTGCAAGCAAGTATGATCTAGCAGCCTAAAAACCATTTGCAAATCCATTAAACACAAAAGGAATCTTCACTTGCATCCAATACTTGCAGAACCAGGACCTTCTGAAAGATTTATATTGTCTTAAGCAAGGCAAGATTTTAGGGTTTAGGTCAATTTTTTTAATGTAATTTTTTCCTTAGTAGAAGTTCTGGATCAAGACAAATTCCTCAGTTTTTTAGTATTAATTCTGATTTTAGGTCCTTCTTGTGGTGTTATGAACCCTTCTGATTCCTGAAATCTTTTTTCAGAACATCTAATATTTCTCCCCTAATGACATAGTAAGAATTTTCTCTTCATATTTCTAATTTTTCAGAAATTTTTCTAATTGTGCAGTTAGCAATCCAGGGAAAAACAGCTGACCATTTTACCTTGTTGTTATACCCTCAGTAATGCAGTCACAGATGCTCTATGCCCACTTCTTTTCCTTTTACACAGAATACTGACCCAGCCTATTGTTTAGGTACCCCAGGGGTGACAAATGACTATATTTGCATTTATAATGGTGCCAAGACAGAGTCATTCTATTACATGTCTAATACTTCCAGATTTACATTGCACTCATAACAGTGCTGCTTAAGTAAATACAAGAAACAAAGAAAGCATTTGAAAGCACTGAAATATTTAATTTAAAAGAGACTGCAGCTGCTTTAAGTGATCCAGGGCAGTATGGCTCTTTCTACGGGTTAACACCAAGTTACAAACAGTTTGTCCACTCCTGATACTTTAACTACATGGCTCAGAAAACTGCAGAGCTCGTTTACATCTGGAACATGCTGCAATCCATCTTGAAACTGAAAAACTATTTGATAAAGGTTTCAAATGTATTTTATAATCTAATTCCCATAAAAAGTACTGGAAGATTGCAATTTATTGCAGTTTAAAATTGAACCCAGTGAATACACATGGGATGAAGCACATATTCATCCTCAGGGATAGATATTTAAATGACTGCATACAGAGATATGGATTCAGAAATGTAAAGCACTCTCACATCACAATGACAAAATCTGCAAAGGTGCTTAAGCATGTAACTCCCACTGACATAAACAGAAGTCAGTAATCTTAAACATCTGTGTTAAACCCTAGTCTTGAAGTCACTTCTGTCTGGTTTTTAAAGGCATTTCTTGCCTAACATGCTGGTAAATTCTTAAGGGTATTTCTACAACTCCATAAATACCTATCTGCATGATAAGACACCTTGAAAATCTAGCCTTTATTTGTAAACTGGGGCTAAAGATATATCAATTAAATCCAAATCCTCAGCAACATTAAGATGTCTCACTGCCACAGAAAGACGGAAACAGAAGGCCCTGACAATTTTGAGGATCTTGCCACTAGGGAATGCTGAATGTTCCCCACATTTTATCAATCTTTACGAAACAGTTAAGTACAATCTGTTATTTCATATTTGCAATTTAACTTTTTTTTTAAACTTAGTACCCTCACTGACCTCATCTGCAGTTGTTGAAAACAGTTGCACTTAATGCTCCCACTAATGAGAACTGGATTTGGTCTTTAGAGAGTGAAAAGAACTAAGGAAGAGGAGTTTTACTAACTAATAGTTACTACATAACTATTTGAAGGAGCGATTGAAGCAGTCAGAATTCACCCATTCAAACATAACCACCAATATGTTTTTACAGAAAATGTTTAAGACATCATTTAATATTCACAGTTCTGGAAGCCATTTTCATCTCTATAAATTGATTGTTCTTGGCAATCAAGCATTGTGTGTATGCCAAGGAGATTAAAAAAAAAAAAACCAAGAAATTTAAGCCAACATACAGCAGCCTTATGTCAAGACTGATTTTAAAAAGAGAGATAATGAGATATCATTGTACTGTATTTTTGATAGGGCTTTAAAATTTTTTTTTAATTGCAACCAGCACAGGAACTGTTTTTAAAATCCAACAGATTTATCATCATTGCCTGTCTCTGCAGTGCTATTCCTCCTTTAATGGTATGGAAGTTGAGCACAGAGAAATCTGCTTCTCCAAAATCAAACACGTCACCTTACAGCAGAACCAGAAATTATAATGCCCTGCAGCTTATTTCATGAACTTTACCACAAGATCATAATTGTTTTCTGTACTTCATTTAAGATGAGATATTCAAACTACCTCAACAATTCGGGCCTTTAATTGGCTTTGTACCTCCAGTCACCCAGGAATTTTTTAATTCCCATGCATAATTTACATTAAGAATGTGCTACTCCTGCTTCTTAAATAATAAAGAAGTTTCTAATAATAGAATAATATTTGATGTCCTACTTCTAGGACTAAAGTTTGCTGAATGCACTATGCAATGACTTTTTTAATAAGGAGAAGCACTGTGAACTCATTGGAGCTTTAAGTAGAAAGTTAGAGTTCAGAAAATCAGCATCCCTTTATAGTTCTTACAGTTCCTCTAAAAAGAGCTTAATACCAGCGCTGCTCAAAAGGGAGAGAAGAATCTATTACCTGTAACTATATTTACATTAAGCTATTTTAAGAGCCAGTTTTAAAGACTGTACTACTTAATATAACACTGCCTTAATATATCCTTAGTATGTCCTGCCTAAGAAGCAAAACACTTCAGAAAAACAAAATGGCCAAAGTACCATTATTCTTGGAGCAGCAGTACAATGTTTTTAACTGCTTTTATATACACACACACTTTTCTACTTCTTGGAGTTCTGAAATATTTTTATCAACAGATGTTATAAGCATGCAGCCAGCACTGGCTGCATCAGCATTGGGCCACCCCAGCTCTACACTGGGGTTCAGTGCTGTTTCTACCAAAGAAACTGAACCAATGGACACAACTCTAGGACATTTTGCCAATTCTGGCTAGCAAGTTTAGAACTCCTATGTAGATTTTAATAATTAAGAAAAGGAAATACTTCTAAGTGTGCTGTAGCTGGTGCTACTACATCAATCCTGCTGAAAAGCAGAAGCACCCATCAGTTTGATGCAAAATGTTTCAGGACAAATACTGCAATCCTGTAGTGGGAAAACCAGCATAGAATTGAAGGATGAGAGCCTTATTTCAGAGGAACAGACTGGAAATTAAGAAATGTATCCCAAAGCCGAGTTCCTGTCCTGCACACCCAATCACTCTTAGCTCTGTTCTTCTGTTCCCAGCAGTCTGCTTTTGGCAAGGAAGTTCTCTCCTCTAAAACTCACATTCAAACTGTAGAACAAGTGAAAATTGTTTTGTCTGTTTTTTAGTATTGTTTAACTATTTATTTCAACCTCAGACAACACCTCGGTGAAGGAGTATTTTATACCAAAGTTCTTACTTTTATGGGTAACCATGGAAATAACATCCATGACAGAGTCAAAAGGACTTAAATTACTTTTTCAAGATGAAGTGATGGTCCCCCCATTCTCAAAAGCAGTAGAATAAGCCTTTCTATGTAGGTAAGTACAGCATAGTCCAAAATGCAGATGAGGATCATCTTATTCTTTATGAAATAAATTGCAGCCATTCCAGTGTCTCTTGAACTCTAATCATGAGATAAGAATAATGGAGCACTTTCTAGCATGGGCCAGAGATTTTAAAATCTTTTTTTTTTTTTTTTATCATTATTAAACTAAACACCAATACAAATTTATGATAGAACTCCAGCAACTCCCTATTAATGAAAAGTTCCCAGCTTAAAATCTAATAATGATTGACAACAAAGAGATTAGGCAAAATGAAAAAAAAAATCTTTTCTTCATCTACTTAATCACATCAAATTTTCCTAACACACATGAATTTACCCTGTAATGCTTGGGCCTAACATCAAGAAAAAAAGGTTTTGAAATGTTAAATGCCTCATATCCTAATTTTACACAGGAGAATCCTTATAGTTTTAGCAGAGTTCAGGAGTCTAGAAAGTTCAGCTACTCAGTTCGCTATAAAAACGATTGTGCGAATCAATTTCTGACACCTGGTTTATTTAGCCAGTTCTTATGCTCCACATTTAGGAAAGGAACCCCCAGAGAAATAAGAGTGTCCAAAGCAAAGAAAACCTATAATTACTTCACCCTTCAGCGGTGTGAGAATGCATTTCCTGCAGGTTTAAAATTCATGAGAAGAAGAAAGATCAGAAGAATGATGTGCAGCCTGAAGTCATTTCTCAGCTGGGAATTTCCTGGAAAATTGTGCTACTCCATGCACATAAAAATAATAAAAATGTGTGTATTTGGGTATATATGGATGCAGAGGACCCTAAGCACTGTTTATGTATACAAAGAAATTAGGTAAATTCATGAATATTACTTAAGTTTTATTCAAATAACATCTATTACACACTGACCTCTACAGGTAAGCTATAATCCCATGGCTGAAGCTTAAGTCTAGAATATAGGAAATTCCTGCTCTTTCCCACCCAGAGTCTGAACCTTCATGACTCTTCAACTGAGATTTCACCTTGTGAACACACACTATGGCTGTCAGGAGGTCCAGCAGTTTTAGTCCAATGGGATGGCTCAGCTTTGTGTCTTCCATGCAATTATCAAGAAAATATGTCAGTGCAATATTTAAAACTAATTTCTATTTAATAAGGTAAGGTCCTTATGCCAGGTCCTCCCCAATAGGCATTTTTATTCCTGTTTGTGTCAGTTGCTGGCCAGGATAAATTTTCAGGGAGTCAAAAATCTGTTTTCAAAAATCTAAATTTAAACTTTATACTCTTCATTTTCTTTCTCTTTGCTTTCCATCTTGCAAATTCCCAAAAGGTTGTCAACTTAAAAGTGCTAAAAGTCACCTTAAGTAGCTGGAATGGGAAACAGGAGTCCGTCTTCTGCAGGAGAAGCAGAACTGCTGCCAGAAGAACACGAGACTCCATCCAGTTTGTTAGTGACACCAACACAGTGACACAGGAGTCACGCTAAAGGACATAGTAAAGCATCAGGAACATTAATGTACCAGATCAGGCTTTTCATTAAATGATATACTGCTTTGTCTAATTCTCATTCTAAAAATTCTTGTGAGCCCTCCATTCAAATTTCCTGGGTGATGATACAGAGATTGGGTTTGGACTAATCACATTACCTCAGCTATGCAGCTGGGTTTGCAGAGACACACTCCAAGCCAGTGGATCATCCAGGCAGAGGACATTCTAGGCAATTTCCAGAAGAGGCTTTTACACAATTATATGCAGCCACATGCAAATTGTACTTTAAAAAATCTTCCCCTCAGTCCCAAAAAAAGTCCAAGTGAACACAGTTTGCTTTAAAGATTATAGCCTGATACATGTTTCTGGATTTAAAAAGTACCTCAAAAATTTCTTTAAAGATGCCAAAAGGAGATATTTGTGTAGAGAAACAGATTTTATAAAAACTTCTAGTAAATACACTTGCCATAATGTGTCACTGGAATTTCAACATTGGATGTTCTTTCTGCCTTAAACCCGAAAAAAAATTTAAAAAATATTAAGAAATCTCATGTGTTCTGTCATTTATCATCAAAAAGGGACTGGAAGAAATCTTTTTCTTTCCTAACTAAAAATAAAAAATAGATAGTTCATTAAGTTGCATTTGGCATATATACTTCTGACAGAACACACAGCATATGTAGATAGGAGAATGCACTGCTATGTTTGTGATACTTGATGGAAGATGTGGTGGATAACTTGTTTATGGATAACGTCCACCATAAAATTATTTCCCTGCTATTTATTGTGGCCAGATCTGCAATATTTTTCATTTAGAGAAAATTTTATGAGCCAAGAGACATGTCAGCTGTGGAAAAGATATTTGCAATATCTAGAGATGGAGCAGTGCATAACAGGCAAATAAATCACTGATAAACACTAGATACAAAACTGTAACATAGGGCCTCAGGGAGATTGTCATATATTTTCATAATATCATTGGCTTTCATGGTAAAATGTGATCTAGTACTCCAGGGAGACTTAGATTATTGATGTTATTTGTATTTGATCAAAAGGAAAGGGAATGGAAAAGAAGGTAGGGGATCAGAAAGGGAAGGAAAGGATCAAACTCTTAATTCAATCACTTGTACATTAAATTGCAGGGCTGTGCAAATTATATGCACTTCTCTCAATGACCTTTGGCAGTTTTGCTTTCTCCAGTTTTGCATAAAGAAAACATGCAGTTGCAGTACTGAAAAACTGAACTGCAATAATCATCCAAAAGTGAGCCACACAAGAAAGAGTAATTTTTTAAAAAGAAAATGATACTAACCTAATTTTCTGCAGCAAGACACATCAACACAAATTGATTAGAATGTTTTACATAATTCTTTCATTGTAAGGGTAAAGTGGCTAAGAATTTTTCCAAAGGCACACGAAAATGGAATTACCTGTCAATTTGTATTCACTACTTTGTTCAGCCAGCAAAATGGCTTTTCTTTAGCAGCCATGTACTTCTGCTGAGAGTGAGAAGCAAATGGTTCAGTCTTAAGAACACAAGAGTGGAAAAGGCACAAAGCAATCCAAGACATGTCTTGGATGACAGTCTGGCACTTGAAGCTTTAGATATTTTAGAAATTCTGACTGACAGAACTCGAACATCCTTAGAAAATCAAGCTGAAGCTAAAATTATGAAGAGTATTAATAATTTTTGCTGATGAAGACTTTTCTTGGTTTTTTTTGTGGTATCCCTGTAATAGTTCGTCCGTATCTGTTTTAACCAAAAAAATCTTAAATGTGGTCAGCACAAAGTGATGTGACACAGTTCTCACAATTAATCTGAGGAAAGGGGAATAAAGAAGTTGCTGTAATGAATGTGACATAGTGTGAGGGCTGAGCAGGACAGGATCCTAAGGAAGGCTAAAGCATAGAAGGACACAATATAAACATGATGTAGTTGGTTTTGGACAAGAGCCCAGTGATGCAGGCAAGGAGAAAGGAATGTGTCTCAGTGAAAAGGAGTCTATGGCCAAGGCCATCACAGCTGCACTCCTCTTTCTCAACTAAGCCTTGAGAACAGCATAAAAACAAAAGTTCATTTTATATGGCTGGAGAATATCTTGGATGGGATTAAGAGGAAAAAAAGTCAAGGAACTTAAGAGCAACAAAGCAGACTTCTAATACTTTGGGGACTTCACTTGACTTCAGCATCCTCTGACTTGTGCTTGAAGTCTTCTCTCTTCATTTTTCTAATTGATCCTTGCTAAACAAAATTCAATCTTCTTATTCTTATAAGTGGTGATAGAAATGACTAGTGATATAATGTGGCTCTCATAGATTCTCTACTAGATCATATATAGAAACCTATCAAAAAAGAAATTATCTAATAAGCTATGCTACATAACTGTGGTTTGCATGTGATTTTTCCAATGAACTGTACATGGAAATCCTGAAGAAATCAAAGGGCCATAGAAACTGTGGGCCTTTCTGTTGGGGAAAAAAAAATCTAAATTACTAGATTATTTCAAATTATTTCAATCATTCCAATGTATTAGTTCTCTTTTACTACTAGATATCATTACATAAGTTAGCCATTTCAGTATTTTGTACTGAAGGCAATAAACTACCACTTTTACAGTTGAGAACCCTAAAGCAACAGAAATTTTTATACCAATTATGAGACTTTGGCCAGAATTATAGCTAACAGAGCGCTGCCTTCCCCAGGCTTTTCAGGCACGCTCCTCTCGGTTGCAGAGCACAGAAATGGGGATTTTGAACTGCATACCTGTATTCTTCATCACTCAGATTCAAACACTGACAAGTCACACCCTGCATGCCAAAAGCACTATTTAGCTGTGCGGTTACATAAATGAGAGACTTCTTCCCTTTATTTTCAATGCAGACTATAGCTGCAAAAATTTTGATAAAGATATGAAGAAATTAGTATATTACAAAATGAAGTTTTGCTTTTCCAACAGATCCCACCCTGCTGTTAAACTCATGTGACGATATTAAATCTGGTACAGCTACTACTAGGATCACTTGTGGGTTTTGCTTTGAAAATTTCAGAAAAGCATCAGTTAAAAGAGTCAGTAGGAATGAAGTTGGAATGACTTGCACCATTAAACATCACAAGAGCAAGGATACAGACACCTGGAGATTCATGTTTACATGTCTAGGCCAAATAGCAGAGTACTTGATCTGCTTCTAAGGAGGAGTTAGGTTAGTTTTTCAATTTGTTTCATTTTTCACCTTTATTTATAAAATATAGGTGAACCATCCTTCTTAAGTTCTGAGCTGACACTATTTATATTGCTATCTGAACTGAGCTGCTCTAACAAATAGAAAGGTATACTCTTTTCTTTTCCCCACTGTTTGAAGGCATTAATAGCAACATTTTTCACTTCAGAACAAGGGAAGGGAAGAAAAGAGACTCTGTGACATAGCAGTATAGCTTGTACAATTCATGTCCTCTCCCTTCTCCACATCCTAATTCTCTCATCCCTGCTGAGATACAGATGGCATTAAAGAGCTCAAACATAGCAACTTACTTCTGTGTGGCTAAGACAAGGTAAATCAACAACTTTGTGTTGGCCTCTAACTTGATGCGATTTTCCCCAGAACAAAAACTATTAAATAAAGGGCAGAAAGAGAAAGGTAAATAATTAAAAACTAGCTTGTGATATTCTATACCGCAACATAGACTGAACTTATACCAATTTCAGTAGAGGTGAAGGGCTGAGGAAAGCCAAAGGCTGTACTTTCACAACCTGTTCTCAGAAAAACTTTAGCAGGTGGCGTCCGAGATCGCAGTGACACTTCTTTGGAGTGGGCAAATAGATGGGACAATCATGACAAGACAAAGGTTGCCATAGCCTGCAGGAGGTAAGCAAGCTCACCATCTTATCCATAGAAATTCTGAATATGCTCTTCACTGATTGTTTTGGGTATCCTTGGGTAACACTGCATAACATAAAAGATTATATTGCAATTTCCTTTCTTTCCAGGATGAATAAATAAATTGCATTTATAATACAAGGTGAAATACAGTAAACTTTTGTGCTTTCATGTCTATTACTTCCCTGTGGTCCACTCTTCCATATTTGTCATGCTTCACACCAATTTGGCATTTCAAGCTTGGTCTTATAAGGAAGGAAATAAAGAAAAGAAGTAAAGAGAGTAAGTAAAGAAGGAAGAAAAGGAAATGGAGGAAGGGGATGAAGGGGAGAGGGAAGGAGAAGAGGGGTGGAGGAGGAGGATAAAAAAGCAGGGAAAGGAAAAGTAACTTTCTCAGCTGCTGCCATCTTAGTCTAACAAGTATTTTACATCAGAACTTCTTATTACCATTGCTACTGGACAAACCCACATGTGTTTATGTTTTAGCAACTGGAACCAATTTTTTCCACTTTCACATATTTCCAGTTTGCTCAAAGACACCGAAGTCATTCAGACCAGGGAAAAAAGTAAAAAAGCTTTCTGATGGAACACTCTCATCAAAATAAACTACCTCTCCCCAACTTTTAACTTCTATATGTCTTATTACAGCCTTCCCCCTATACTCCATAAGACAAACTGACTCCAGTAAATATTCAATCACCAGGTAAATATTATTGCCTCATCCTTGATATCCCACTTCCCAATGCAAGAAAAGTAGAAAAGCTCACTGGATACAACAGAACCCACACTCAATCTCAAATGAAGGAGTTACCTCCTAGATTTTATGTCAGAAAGGATTTTATTTCATGTTTTACACCAGAGGAAGACTCTATGCCAAGTTTAAATTAAGAACAAAAGTCCAAGTAATGGTGCATCACTTGTGGCT
Source organism: Melospiza melodia melodia (assembly GCF_035770615.1). Lineage (NCBI taxonomy): Eukaryota > Metazoa > Chordata > Aves > Passeriformes > Passerellidae > Melospiza > Melospiza melodia. The sequence continues at coordinate 66,365,976 of NC_086197.1, forward strand.
TTGGCAATAGTAAAAAAATAAAAAGAAGATAGCCTCAAAGAAAACATACCTTTTATGAAACCAAATATAGACCACAAATGGCAAAGAGAAAACTGCATGGACAAACAAAACTGCTGGATAAACAAATCAAAATTACACAGGAAGCTGACAACCATTCTTTACAGTGGAAAACCAAAGATAAAAATGAGTCATATATCTTTTATTTTTGGACAAGGCAAACTCCCGCCTGTCTGGCGGTATATGATTTATATTCTCAAAGTAGTCTAATATTTCCAATATTACTCCTAAATAACCAACCAAATAATCAAGCAGAAGGATCATTTAAAATAGTTGATGTCATGGAATAGCTTACTACTTTGTGAGTAGTAGGAAAATGACTGGCCTTGAACTGCAATATGCATTTAGATCAAATTATTACAGCATAGATATAAAGAGTGAGCAAGGGAGGGAGGAAAGGAGGAAGAGTGAGATAAAGAAATAAATAGGGAAAACTACTAACATGCTCTAGGTATATTAGATACTAAGTTTCTTCTTAGGAAGGTAAGAACAATTCTAAAGGAAATTACTTTTTTTTTCATAGGATTTGGAAAATTTCAGTCTGGTTTAATTTTCTTACTTCTTCTCCTTGAAGATTTTCATCCTGGTTTGTTCCGCATGTAAGGTGTCATTTATAAACTCATTTGTCTGTCAGGAATATAATCACATCAAATTCAATAGTAAGAAAAAAATTGATACCACGACCTTGGTCAGGAGAAGTGAAAGAGTCAAGTACCAACACATCCTGCCTCATGTCTCTGACAGTTTCTACCGTTCTGGAACTCCTAGCAGGTCTTTTAGTCATTTATTTTTACATATTCTCAAATACACAACCGCCGTTATCTCACCGTTGTCTTACTCATTCCTTTGCCAGAGGTTATCACACCTCTAGAAGAACTGACAGAAGCAAATGTGCACCTACACCTCAGCTACCCTAATTCACAGCTGGGTGAGAAGCTGAATCACAGGCAAAAGGGGGCAGTGACTTGAAATGCCTTGTGGGCAGAAACACAACAGCTTTTTCACAGCTCTGATATGATCACAGTAATGTCTTTAGGGACACTATGTTGATTTGACTTGCCAGAGGATAAGAAACATTAGGTCTTCAAGTGATTCCTCTTGAACCCAGGTATGTTCTTTTCATAAAATACTTGTCACTTTTCCTTTCTGATAATAACTACAAATCCTTCCTTCTCTGGACAGAAATAAATCAAAAACCATAAACAGGTTATTTTAAATTTTGTCATTGGAAGATGTGGGACAATACTTTAAAGTGCACGCTGGATGTATCATTCTGATGGAAGAATAAACACTTGAAGACTTAGCTGATGTTTCTTTTTCAAAGAATGCAAGAATTAGGTGATCGCTGAGCCTCCTTTAGGATGCCTACACTCTTTTCTACCACACTAAACTTAAGACTACCTATAAAAGTCTACTAATTTGGAAGCTTCTTCTCAGTAGAATAAATATATAGATGAAGTACAAATTGCTGTGAAATTTATTCCTGTGTATCTATGTTCAGACTCTCTTAAATTAACTCCACTCATCTAGTGATATGCTAGTGCTATGTTTCACCAAAATGCTAGGAAGTCATGGTGATTCTGCCAAAGTATAAAGAAAAGGAGGTAGGATTTATTTGCAAATAACATATATACTGCCAAAGTCAGGTCATCACCATCTTTTATGAGATATACTCCCATCCACCACCTCATGCAGAAATAACATTTACGAACTGTACTTTGCTGTTGAGCGAAGCACAGTTAAATAACATACACAGATATAAGGTCTCTCTATTATTTTTGTAAGTCCCTTTAAAACCTGCTTGCGATAGAAATTCCATCAACTTTTAGTATGGGAACTATGATTTCTCTTAGTGGGATTGTAGCCTTCAGGCAAATGTAATAATAGATTTTGTTATGAAATATGCTGAGTAAGGTATTTGTAGTCTAGGAAGAAGAAATAAATGCAATGATTCATGATTTTTTGTACAGTGCAGTGAAAGTTCATATATCAAAGTTTTCTCTCATTGTTGTAGCAACAAAGCACGACAGAAAAAATAAGTAACAACTCCTAAATAGTTCAGAACAGCTTAAGAAAAAATTAGGTCCAAAATATTTTTGAAATATTGACAGGAACCTTGCACTTCCACTATCTGGGGAAGGGGGGAAGAAAGATAAAATGCATAATTTCCTTTTTCTAAACCTAACATTAAAGTGTTATGTTGATGTCATGGCCCCAGCCTGGGTTGCGGCTGCCCTGCTGGGCAGGGATACATTTGATGTGCTGAGCAGCTAGATGAGCCACATGAGAAACTGTCTGGGTGCTACAAGGTCCCTAAAGACATGCCCTAAAGCCACTGGGGTGCTCATCCCCAGGGCTCCACTCTGCTGCATCCTTCTACTTTGTTACCTCCCTTCTTATATCCCTTGGTACAGCAGAAACATTCACAGCTGGATTGCAGAGACACCACAAATTCACACATTGAAGAGGAAACACAGGTATAAATATCTCCCAGCAAAATCAACATACAAGCATCTTCCCAATTAGAAGATGTTGGTAAACAAAATCAGCTGAAAAATACAAGCTAATAAATACATTTTGAAGGCCATACTTCATTAGGTCCATTTTTATTAAAAGCCATAAATTATTTCCAGAGACATAAAATTACTCTAATCATCTGTATTACTTGCTTGCGGTTTAAGGCTTCCTCCTTACTGATGTTATTTAGAGGTTTTGGTGGGGTTTTTTGTTTGTTTTTTAAGGTTATACTCAAGGATAAGACCAAGCATTTAGATGGCATTATATTTACAAGCTTTAGCATATGAAGCATTTTGTAAAATTTAGTAAACATACAAAGAAAGAAGTACCACATCCTCAAGGGTCAGGATAGTCAAAGGCAAGTTTCTTGAGCAGAGCCTGAAGTAGGACAGATGCAGAACTGAGGGCACAAGCCCACTGCACTCTTAAGTTTCACAGTTAAATATCAGCCTGATCATGTGCAGTGACACAATTTGGCTTTAAATAATCAGCCTTGAAAAACAGAAGGCAGAAGTCTGTTCAAGTCCCAATGGCCCACCAAATGACTGAGGTTAGGGTAACTAATTTTGCAAATTTTTGCTCAAAGTTACCCATTTACTGCTGAGCAAAATAGCAGCACAGGCCTGGACCAAAGCTGTACCACACAGTAGAGACAAGTCAGTTACTGTCTGTCAGAGCACTAAAGTTATTTTTATTTATAAAAATGGCTCAAGGTTTTACAAGGTAATGAAGCATCCAAGTCCAGTACCTTATGAGACAGTTCACTTTGTATTTCACCCAAAAATACATAGAAAATTACCTTACCTCCAACACATTTCCACAAATACATATATATATGAAGAGAGTTATTAGACAAGCCAATCAATATGCAAGAGACAAACCCTCTTTCTCCACCATGACATAGAGTATTGAATTATTGTGAGTTACTATGCAGAGTGGAAAAAAGCGCCTAGAGACTCATCTGCTCCAGCAAGTGCTGCAGTGGGCTGTCATCAAAATCCCTGTTACCATTTAAGGTCTCAAATGCCTGTGGACCTTTTTCCAGTAAGGTCATTTGGAATACACATCTGGGTACATTTTCAATAAAGGAACAAAGGTCTATATTAAAAATACGTGGGGAAGAAGTAATTCTTTCTTGCTACTCCTATGCAGAATACCAAACCAAGGAGTGACACTTTTCAGAAGTATTTTTCTATCTTTGCATAGATATTCTTGTCTTTCAAGATATGCACTTTGTGCAAGAGAAGGCACTTTGGTCTTCAGAGAGCCTGTTTCACCGATTCAAAAGTTCCCTCAAGTCTTGGATCATTAAAACAAAGGTGGGAGAAGGGAAGAGGAACAACAGTATAATGGCAGCCTGCCATGCCCGAATCATCTCATGTTATATGGTAAGAACATATATCCTTCATCACTTTAGGCTTGTAAATTCCTTGCCCATTTTCTCTATGTTTTTCATCACTTCCTCCCACTGGGATCCACACAGTGCACAAAGAGTTAAAAGATGCAGCTGATTTTAAAACGTTTCTAACCTTCCAGTGACACAAATGTCAGGGGTTTATTTTTTGAAAAAAAAAAAGAAAAGCCAACAATATGTTTGGATATATTGGTGGATAAGGTGAAAACAACATTCTCGTCATGTCGGCCTTGAGGCAGATGTTTAAAAAATACAATGACACACAGACATGCAATTAGAATTGCAGGGAGAGGGAGCACAGATGCATCTTTCACTCTCCTTTGAATTGTCTTTACTCCATGACAGCCTTGACATTTACCAGATGGAGTCAGATTTGTGTCATGCACAAGAAGAGGCAGTCTTCTGCTAAGCCAATATTTTTGCTTTCAAAATACTGGCATTAACACCTTATTTTTAAGTAAATATAAGCATGAACTAAAAAGAGAATTTTAAGTCTCTGCAGCCACACAACAGCTTTTCTATGAGTAATATATGAAATGATTTGTAATATTAAAAAAAATAATTTCAAAGTCTGTAATAAACATCAAAAGGTGTTGCAACAGAGATGAGAGGTGATGTTTTTAGCAGTTGAATGACTAGCTTTGTAATAATCTTCAAACTATTACCATAATTAGCCATTACTTCTGCTTAAACCTTCAATCTAAATTCAGTGGTACAAATAAAGAAGGGAAAAAGGAGAACATATGAAGGCTTATATTACTTACTCATTTTTCTGGCATACTTTTTCATAATACTTATCAGTAATAATACCTAACACCTTTACCTACCAGTAAAGATGCTAGTTAGATGCTTGAGCAGTGAAACTAGATTATGTATCTGTTTAAAGCTACAGAATTAAATATCTTACTAAACTTACTAAATTTACATGAAAAATATCAGAATAGCTCTGGCTATTGGTCTTATTTTAGGAATAATATTTTTGAAACATGTTGTTCATAACTGGGCATCATCAACCATCTGAAAACCGGTTTTTGTTTTTGTTTTTTTTTTTTAATAAGGAAAAGGAAATTGAATACAGCTTTACTGGAAAAAAATCATTCTATACTTCTATTAATGTCAACAGTTCTAAAAAGTACTGGTTTTGTCTTCAATTACATTGAATTTCACATGGTAGGAATCCAAATGAATTCCCTTTTTTCTTCCATATTTCTATCAGGATCCAAAACAAAGGGGGGTGGGGGGGAGGAATAACAGATCCTCTGAGACACTACAATGTCTTAGTGACCTTTTAAAAGCCAGCTTTGAAAATTCCTTGACTTTAGAGAAGGATGGCTCCACCACAAATTTTTTTAGAATAGCTATTGTCTGTGGAGTAGAAAGAGAAAAATTATAAATAATTACAAGTAATCCTACATATTAATAATGCAGAGCCACGAATAAAGCTCTGGTTAGAGCTTTTTCAATCAAATTATACTCTGACTCTCATTGCTAGTACAGTAACTTACTGGAAACCAAAAGAATGCTTTACATAAAGGTTATACCAAGGCAATCTCTTTGATGTCATTATCAATTTAATTTAAAATTTACTCCTCTGAAATAAAGAAAACAAATGAGAAAAAGAAAAAGACAAGTATTTACTTGTGTTGCTTAAAAGCAGAAGGAAAAATAACAAAAAGTCTGCTATTTTGAATAGTAGGTCTACCAAATCAATCATTCACTAAGGAAGCTCAATTTGTTATTGCTGGGATTTGCCTGAGAAAGCTTCAGGGTACCTTAAACTTATTTTAATAGAACCATTTAAAAGGGCAGTGGTTGCCTCTGCAAAGAAATGACATTTCAAAGATGCATTGGAAAAGTAAGTATCCAGAAAAATCACAGCAAAGACGCAAATCCCATCTTGCAGAAATGTTGCCAGTTTCCCTAAAAGGCAAAAATGCATGGAGACCTGAGAAAGCTCTAAATGGTAAAAGGGACTTAGTTTTATTTTCTTTTTTGCTTCATTTTTAGTGATTTCTCCCTGTAAACAAAAATAATGTATTTTGAACCTAGAATTATTTATTAAGCAGACATGAGAAAAAAAGAGTGTGGCAAATCTGAAAAGAAGACAATATAATGTACATGCACAATGCAAAGGAAGAAAATGTCATCCTTTGTAACCACAATTTACTTGGGACATGCATGCACGCAATGTATAGGGAACTAGGGAATAAAGAATTCTGTAAAGGAATATTCTGTTTGTCCAGCCAGACTCTGCTTCCCCTTCCTCTAGGCTTGTGTGATCTCCATGGCCCTCACCAGTGGCTGGCTCACAGCTCTCGCCTTCCCACTCAAAACCAGTCCAAATTATACCAATCTCTCCTGCTGATTTCCAAACCTCTCCATCATAATGCCCCTTACAATTTTTTTTTTTTTATCACTGTCTTATCTTCTGGTGCCAATTTTCTCATCCCCTATCCAAGCCTTCTAACTAAAGCAAACTGCTGCTTTAGCAGAGAGAGGAACAGGACAATTGCTGAGAATTCAGGAATGACTGGTTGCCTAAACTAGCAGAGTTCTTTATGTCCTCCACAAAACACTAACATTTCAGGAAAATCCTGCTTTACCTGCCTGGGTTGAAAACCACAGAATCACTGTGGCAAACATTTCCTGGGCAGTTCATGGACACACGAAAGTCTTCCAGACAAAAACTTGTGCCAGCACAGAACAGGCCACAGAAGCCTTTACTGAACATGTCTGATCGATGACAATCTTCAAAGACTTATTAATCTCTCAGATCTGGACAGGTTTTCACAACTACAAAAAAGTCCTGTGTTTGACACATAGGTCACATGGCCACCATATTTAAACTACTTAAATTGAAATATCAGAATGATTTAAATTCTAAAAAAAATTATTTTCCCATTTTTTTCCAAACATGAGTGGCTGACTGAAACTTTCAGAACCAGTTTCTGACAGAGGATGAAAAGGCAAAATTTAATTAAAATTAAGTACAATTTGGCTAAATTCTATGTCAGTGTCCCCAAGCTTTAGTGGTCCCAAGAACACAGATGTCTAGTATCCTGAACACGTGTACTGCTGCTTCCCACATTAATGAACCTCTAATGAACAGTATTCTGCCTATGATATCTGCCACTTGCCCCCTTTTCTAATTATTAAAATTTCAAAAGAGAATATATGCTGTCATCAACAGGAAACATGCAGACCCAGCTACTTGTCCTACATAGGAACATAAAGATATTATGTTATTCTAGTTTCACACATTTATTTACTGACCTCTGCCTAGCAGCAGTAGCTGCAACATCACCTGTTTGAAAAAAGAGATCTTTCTATTTACAAAACAAGCAAACAAAAAAAAAATCACCCCAAAAACCAAACCACACGAAACCCCCACAAACAAATAAACACAACCCCCAAAACAACACCACCAACTAACCTGAAATTTCTTGATTTCACAATTAACCATAGTGGAGTACTGAAAGGCTAATAATACAGTATCTATAAACACCATTTAGAAACACATCCTGTTTCTCAGATTTTTATGTGAAGAACCACTTTGGGAAGTCTATCTAGCCAGGCAAGTATGAGCAAGGGAACAGAAAGATGCTATGTTTTAGCAAAGGATAATAAATCAAGCCATTCAAAATTAAATTGAACTGACTAAACGTGCTGAGACAGCCATGAGGAGGAGACAGTGCATGAAATTACTGAGCTTAGAAATGCCTTTCTTTTATTTGCTGGTTATCAAACTTTATAGAGCTTTCATAATGAAGAATTCTATCACTGAATTAAGTTAAATGAAAGAGGCAGTGGCCTACAATTCCAAAACTTCACACAATCACCAAATTATTGAGATGGAAGGGACCTCTGGAGATCATTCAGTCCAACACTTTGCCCAAAGCAGGGCCAAACTACAGGAGGTTTTTCAGGTTCCATGCAGAGTCAAGTTTTTAATATTAATCTCCAAAGTTCGTGACTCCATGATCTCTCTGGAAAACCTGTGCCACTACTTGACCATCCTTACAATTTAGTATGTTATTTTATATTTAAATGGAATTAGAGCAAGTCTAAATCATGCAACCTGTTTTAACTATTGATCACATTTTGAGCAATGTGTGCTTCATTCTATCTACCATAAAACAAGATTCTTTAGACAACAAAATTACAGATAATTATTGAAAATTAAAAAACCTGCAATAGTCATATCTTAAGGTAGGATAGATGTACACAGACAATGGTATAGAGTACATTATCATTGTTATTTGGAAAACATCCATGAGAATAAATAATTTCTGGTTAAATTTAATTGTCTTTAATGGATTAGGATTTGCTTTTAGCAACAATATCCAATAATTCCACATTGGTAATAGTTCCCTATCTCCTATGAGTAAATCTGCTGTAACAGCTCAGTGTACTTCCCAAGGTCCCAGCAATGAAGTTAAGACACTTCATGACAGCATTAAAACCTATGAGACAATGAATTTGAACAAAAGAGCATATTGCCATTCTAGTGAAAGAAGTGAATTTTAAATAAATGCTGTATATGAATATAGCAAGAGGCTGATGCTTTGTTAATATCCAAAGAATAAACTGTGGCTGAAATCCACCCTTCTGCATCTGAAGACAAAGTAATTGGTCTATAATTATCTAAAAGGCCACAGCCTCAGTTCAGTCTCTTGCTGGCTGTGGACTGAAATAGTAGTTGTTGCCCCTTAGCAGGCAATTTGGATCAATGTATGCCTGTTAACAGCTTGGCACATCTGTCATCTCCCCACCGTGCTGGCTGCCCCAGCGCTCGCACGGACTCGCAGGTTGCCGTACTCCATGCGGGTGCAGATGTTCCTTTCAGCGCAAACCACAGCCCGTTCTTCCAAAATTCCTGTGTGCAGGCAATGCTGATGAAAATGCTTTCTCTACAAAAGCTTTCAAGGCTAAAAATATGGTTTAATTTAAGGCAGAATTCTAAGGAGAATGGGATTGTTGCTGAAAATATTTGATTTTACTAGGTGAAATGTAGTTTTAGTTCTGCTTTTCAGTTAAAATCCAATATAACTGCATGAAAGGTATAATAAAAAGAACTACTTTTACTGGAAATGTAGCTACGTTTTTAAAAAATAAAAAAAAATAGAAATTCATTTGAATGGAAAAGATATTTTCAAGCAACTTATCTACAGAAACTTATCTCTCAATTAAATATCAAGGGTGCACTCATTATAAACAGCACCATGTAATGTGTGAGGTGAGAGGAGAATTTAAATGATCCTCCCAGTCTTATCTATGTATTAAAGCAATCTCAAAGTTGCTGCCTGGGAGTACGTTCAAAAGACTGTTTCTAAGACCATGTCCCACCAGACTACCTCAAACTCAATGTCTACCAGACCTGATGTCTGCAGGACCAAGTTCTAAGTTCTTTCACTCCTTTCACCACCAAACTTGGGTGTGCACCTGTCAGGCAACCTAGAGCAAACAAACCCTCTCATCTGACAGAAGAGCCAGGGACCTGAGATTGCTTTCATGTGCAACTAACCCTGGTCAGGAGCTGGGGGAAACATAATTGTGGGAAATGAAGAGACAAGGTGACTGAAAAAGCAACTGGGGTACCAGAACCATGATCTGCTAGCTCAGATACCAACCCCTGCCAGTGCCTGTGGGGCCTCTCTGAAACATTTGCCAGTGTGCTGGATCCAATCTGCAAGTCAGGAGAGTAGAGCCCCTTGCTGATTTTGTGGTTAGGCTGCCATGGGACTCTAGCATTAATGTTTGCCTACTGTTTGTCTGCTGGGTTTTGAGGGGGATTTTTTGAGCTTTTTCTTTCTTTTTCATTCTGATTTAAAGACCAATTTGGGCTATGTTCTTCTCCCCATTTGACTACATCCTGCAAAATGGACAATGATCAGCTCAAACTTCACATAACAGTGTAAAAACAAATAATGAAAACAGTAAAAAGTGAGGATCGATGCAGAAAACTCATAAAGCTCCTAGGAGAACCCTTGTATCATGGTTTCGAATCCTAAAGCAGACACTGGAAATACTCATAATAAAAATGAGGCAAATACTTCAGGGCAGCTCACTAAACATGGCATGTTAATTAAAATTCACAGAGAAGAGTGGCTGAAACTTGTGATATCTCACAAACATTTCCAATTTTAAGGGAATGGGATGATATTCTGCCAGTAATGACAATGTATGTGGCTGAATACAAGAACAGTTCTGATAGTTCTTTTATTTAAACCATATCCCTATAAAAATAAGTGTGGAAACAGCTTGGATGTTCTTCAAAGAGCTCAATGGGCTGCATAATAACAGAAATTAAGGCTAGTTCAACCAACTTGAAGGAGAGTATTTTCATTTTATTCCATTTCTGTAATTTTGATGTAATTTGAACACTGTTGCAGACATGAAGTAAATCTCATTAAGCCTAATCAAAACCTAATGTAATGCACCATTAATATGAAGAACATACAAGATATATTCTTCTTCTTCTTCATTTATTTAGTATAATCAGCAAAAAGTTTCAGACTACAGACTTTCATATCAGATTCCTGCATCTCCTCACATAAATTTCGTAAACTAGAGGTTTCTAATTCTTTACCATCTACTCACACATCTATAGTACTAACAAAGGTACTTAACTAAAACACAATAGTATTTGTATAGGTGAGGTCAAGAATTAGTTGTAAAATCATCTCCTTATTGAGAGTCCATCTGTTTTGTATCCAAGAGCAATGGAAACTATATGTGCAGGAAAACATATCTTATTTCTGAGCAATTTCCCCTCCAACTCTTTTCTGAACTGTGGTGGCAATACTGAAACTCTGAAAAGCTACACAGTGTGGGTTTCTGAGTCAACCACTTCTGAGCACCAGGCTTGTATTATGCAGGAGTCCCACCACGAAGGCTACATTCCATCTGACTGGAGGTTGTCCTCTAGCATGCTTTGAAATCCTTCCTTAAACAAGCAACTTGTCACAGTTTTCAAACAATGTGAACAAAATATATTTTCTGATTGATATTTATTTGCTTTCAACCAGGTTTTCCCATACTTGCTAGTTTGCTTGCGGGTAATTAACCCATAATTTGGGTGTGGAATCTACACAGGCACACACCTTGTGCCACATCTGTTACTGTGTAGGAGGAGATTGATCCTTTTTTAAACATTGTCTCACTTTTCCCAATTATTCTGTATTTGAGAGCTGATGTAGTTGTAATAGCGCACGTCACTATAAAGTGACTTTCATAAGCTCCAATATCTTGATGTGACCATATAATTTGGGACTAAAACCTTCTCTTCCTCTTGAAATTGCATAAATACTAATATTAACATTGTTTATCGTATATAAAATTACTTCAGTTCTTGGTAGACATCTTTTTTTCTTTCTAAAGTGTTTGTCTTAGTTTTCTAAGCAATGGCTTTCAACAGCAAGTCCAAGAAACTCAAGGGAACTCTGTATTACTTCTACAGGGCTTTGAAGGGGCAACAAAGAGATGCAAGATAAATATATTACACAGAGACTCGTACCACCTCTGACAAGCATGTAAATGTGAAGACTTTAAACGAGCACTCCAAAGCTGTACTGTGAAAGACTAAACACTTGCTGCACTTAGGTCTTGTAAATACACATTAACTTTACTCTCCTTTCCTAAACTTTGCACTATTCTCCTACTGATGCTCTGCTTTATAGAGGTTGAAATAGGCCTTGTAAACAAAAGGTTTTTTTGGCATAACTGTACATTATCAGGCTGCAAACAAGCTGAGTCCTCCAGGAAAAATAACAGAACTTTATCAAAATTCAATTCTTCATTCTCAGCAGAATTCACATATGGCTGTTCACAAAAATACTTGAAATGAATATAACCATGTCAGCAAATATTCAGACCATATGTTCTGAGCTAGTTAGTTGGCGATAAACCCTGAGGTATATTAACAAAAACTAATAGAAAAAAATGAATACCATCTCAAAGCTCATCAATAATTTGTACATTAAAAAAAAAAAAAAAACACCTTCTCCTGGCAATAGCAAGTTTCATTTCACTTATAAAATATTTGTATTTTTTCTACACTGTAATAATTCTCTATCTTTTACTTTTATTAAGGAAAAGATTTATGGCTCATTATGCTTACTTATTCAATTCTTGATCAAAGTTTATGATGCTTCCATGACAGCAGGCATATTTGTTAATGTGCTCATGTGTTCTAATGAAGCTAAGCAGAGAAGAAGGGGTTATTCAAGACCTATAATGTGTTCACCCATTTATACACACGTTGACATAAAATGTGTTGGTTGGGGGACAGGACGTTGGAAGTTTGGGGCTTTTTAGTTTGTGCCATTTACCTTCATGCTTGTTGATGCTATTTTTAACATAAATTGAATATCTTAGTTTTCTTAATCTTTGCCTTATTTCTTTATTCATTATGTCATATGTGATTGCTTACATTAAGGGAATTACTATAGAATTACTGCACCTCCGCTTTAATATCTCTTTGCTCTTTTCCTGATTGACTGATTGTAAACCACCATGGTAAAAAAATTGTTCAAGTTGATAATTACTCTTTTGTGATGCCTAATTGTTTCTATGACCTTTGTTTACTACTAAAATGATAGCTACTGTCATGATTTTACATCCTCTCCTGCTCTGCTCATACACAGTAAATATTGAGAGCTGGAAGCAAGTGACAAGTCGTGAGACTTGTGGCCACTCTGTGTCAGTCCCAGAGCACACAAACCCACAGGACAGCAACCAAAGCAGCAGTCAACAGGTTACAGAAAAATCACATGAGCTCTGCCCTAGGACAGAAGAGTACCTCTGATTCTATGCCATATTTCCAGCAAAAAGATTATGTTATTTGAGACATCTAAACTAATACCACACTTGGTGAAGCTTTCAGGGCACATTTTCTTTCATTTTCTGCCAGATTTTTTTTGCCATTCCCACAGAGAAATATAAGCAACATGAAGGAAAAATAATATCTGATAAAAGCATAAATGTCAAGGAACTTAGAACCACCTGCAGCACCAGGCATTAAAAAGAACTATGTTTTTATGAAACCAGCGCTTTTAAAAAAGCAACAGAGAGGTGAAATGCAAACATGTAAAATAATTGTGTCAAAATTTCCCCATTTTAACTTTTATTGTTATCCTCTACTGGCACTAATTCCACAGTGCTCTTTAAGACAGTTATATAATACTACAAAATAGCTTTCTGTTTCGAAGTACACCATTTCTAACAAAAAATGGCTTTTTAAAAGATGCACAATGTTATAATACTTCATTGGGTTTCTTTTTCATTTTTTATAAGGACAATTTCATTTTGTGTCAAATCCAGACATATACCATTATGAATACTGACCTCAGTTTGTTAGAACTTGGCCAGCCTGGATTCATTTTGCACAGTTTCTACTTAGTGTAAAGTGACTAATCTAGAGTATGCTTAAGGCAAAAATGCTGTGTTGCATTAGTTAATAAATTGTGGAAAGAAGAGAAAAAAAAATATATATGCATTATGAACACTTCGATTAAACAAGAAGTGTCTGAATTTTTTCAGTAGGACAGCTGGGAGTGTGTCCTGAAAGGACAAAATTCTTTTCCTGTTAATGTTCACCCAGACAACCTTGAGTTGCACTCCCATTTTTCAGAAAGATCCTTGCAAAGCAGCAAAGGTCAAGACTGCGGCTGAAGACCAGATTCCTGCGCAAGGGACATCTAGGTCTCAGATGTATTCAGTTTGCATAGCAATGAAATCAGATCTCCTGTAACACACAGGACTATCCTACACTTCCAGGCCACCAGCAGGTACACAGCACTCTCTCCTCCAGTCCACCATGCAAGTAAAAACTGTGATCAGCTGCAGTGCAGATCAAGTAAAACCTGACCCTGTGATCAGGACACTCAGCTGTGAGAGGACAGACCCAGCTTCCTGAAAATTGCATGTATTTTACATGAGACTTCCATCAGATAATAACACAAAAAAACCCCAGAGAGCAAAGGCCAGGGCTCTGAGCATTTCCTGTGCCTCTCCTCCAAGTGCTTTATCTGCATGGTTTCATTCAGGCTCTTTCTTGTCTGCTCTGAAGTTTCTCCTGCTGGGATTTTGATGAGTTCTAAGATGGAAGTGAACTGCTAGTGCTGGCTGTTCTCAGCTTGGTGCTTAAACTGTTAAGAAGGAAAGGCAGCACTCAGACATTAATAACATGCTTTGGTGGAAAGACCCCTGACCATTTCTAGGATCTTCAGAAACAGTGCTAAAGGGAAGATTGGTGAAATCACGATGCTCCAAACCAGAATAAAACCAGAAAGCTGACATTGCTGCCATACAAGTTTCTTTTTGGTAGCTAATACTTAGTTTAAAATGCCCAGCATTTATATGATTTTACTTTGCTTTATAAAAATTACAGAGAAAAAATCCACAACCCACAATTATTCCTGAAACAAAGGAGTATTCAGAAATGGCAATTATGCTCATTCCAAATGTCATTGTGCAGTACAAAGTATTTCAGCATTATAAGAGTACTTTACTTCAATTATTTCATAAACTATTTGATTTGGAAATCAACTAGCCAGTATAATAGTATAATATTCATGCCAAGAGAGAAAATCCAAATAAGAACAAAGCCAAGACATTTCAAATAAGATGAAAATAGCTGCCAGAAAAATCCACATCAATACAAAACAAAAATCCACTAAGCTTAGTTTCATCCATTCATTCTGAATTAGTCCAGGAAAGGAAATAAAGCAGAATGGAAGGACAGGACAGTGTGCAGACAGGAACAAAGTAAAATGACATACAGTAGCACTGACATGCAGCAGAAATTATTCAGTAAAACAAGTATTGAAGATTAAGGGGCAAGATAACAAACTGATGACTTCTTATAGGGCTGATTTACTCAAAGATTTTAAGGGAAAATAGCTGTTTCATTTGTATCTTGACTAATGATTAAAATATGTATCAGCAGCAACAGAGTGGTCGAACCAGTAAAGCTGGTTGTAGCTGAAATGATGATCTTACAGTGTAATTCCTCTCTTCCTGTCACATTTTGTTATGAGTCAGTAGTGTTTAGTCATCTTAGTGCTCACAGTGTTATGTGCGGTCACCACACGGAAATGTACACTGTAATAACAAAACAATGCACTGGTAAAAAAAAGAGAAGAGCAGTAGGGAAAAAAAAAAAAATCAAGATTAGACAGAAAAATCAGGTGGCACAATTTTTCATTTCCCCAGGACTGTATCTTTCTTCCCTACATTTTATATTAGGAATTTTTCCAGTGGAGTTTTATATGTTTCTATGATAGGGATTTCTCAGCTTTTTGGTATTCACCTCTCTTGCTTTGCTTAGTTTTATCTTATTATTATCAGCTTTCTCCTAAGGCAACATGAAATAACTCCACTCTTCTTGGTGTTTACATCCTTATTCATAACAACTAAGTTTACAAGCACTCACATAATAGAAATGGAACTTCCAGAAACAAACAGGATTATGCACATAAACATAGGATAACAGAAACAGAAAATTGGAGTGCTTTGTAAAAACTGCCAAAATTTCAATATTTCAAGCAGAAACTCATTTATAGAAGCAACAGGAAAAAAGAATGCATGTGTGGGTATAAATAAGAGTCCTACTGAAATAAATGCATATTTTTAAATATTATATAACGGTGACTTAAGTGAATCAACATTTTCTCTTTTTTGTTTCTTTTTCTGTTCAAAGGATGGAGATCAAGCACTTCACAACGTTCCTTTCATAGATTACTACCCTACTCCATTTTGAAATAAGTCATCCCCTCCCCCCCACCCCGGTATATAAATTTGAAAACTATTCCATAACTTCATTTCTCTTATGGTTCTAATTTATAACTCTGATTTTTTTAGGATCATTTTATGTGGAATTTTCTTTCTTGGAAGAGTCATTAAGTCTGTTTTTTTCCCTAATGCTCATTCCTCCCTATCATAAAGAGAAATTATATCCCCTCTCAACCTCTGATTCACTTGGCTAGACAAGCTGTTGTGAAATAGACAAGATAAATTGAGCATTCTCCTGACCATCCCAGCAGCCCTCCAGCTGTATTCCAGTAAGTGCACTATGAAGGCTAGAACTGAGAACAACATTCCAAATGATACCTAGCAACACCACAGATAAGGAAGTTTTTATGCCATTATTTTCACTGAACATTGGATAGAGGATCACATTAGGCTTTTCATCCCTCTTAGAGGTTATATTCATCTTATGATCAACAGGTATCATTTTCTTTTCTTTTATTTCCTGATGAAGCAGCTCATAAATTATAAATGCAGAGTCAGTTTGCCCCATTTCATGTTATTTCATGGACCTTAGAGACTCTCATGATGTTTTGATCCTCCTTTGATGACGCATCTCAACTTTTTGATCTCCAAGTGCCACTGGTAAAAACCTTCTTGTGCCACAGTCATTAATGAGAATGTTGAATAAGATCCACCCTCAAACCTATCCTACGGCAAGTCTTCAAGCAATCTGCTTCAAACCCTAGTATGAGATTTCCTCATTAATGTTCCTTACACATATTTTTAATCATGTACTAATTTTAACTTTCTCTGTCTTAATAAATACTTCATCACATGACTATTCACATTTTGTGGTCTATTACATATCCTTCATTAAGAGAGTCAAATGTCTAGTCAAGACAAGAAGGTATAACCTACCTTGGTAAATCCATGTCACTTTCTTGCTCATCATTCATTTACTTCCACATTCATTCTTCTGAAGTATTTCATAGAGCATTTTATGAAGTTTTATGGCTCCTTGAATTAATTTTTTTCTTAAAATATTTGTGAAACACTCATCACTTTTTGTTCATCCAGTGCCATCCTTGGTTTGATAGTCAGTAAAACTCAAAGCAAGCAGTTTCATATATGCCAGACTTGCCCCCCACCTCCTCCTCACCCCATCCTGTACCTTATGAACAAAAGGTTCCAGTCCATTTACGGAGAATACAGTCCTTCGTGCCTCTTGGGTATGGTAATTTCCATTTTACACACTCATTCCAGCCATTTAGTCACTTGGCCTTTGGCCTCCTGTTCAACATCAATATCCTTACTGAAAAGTGACTCAAAGTATTCACTGAGTTGTGAGATCACACTGACTTTGCCTTTAATGAGGATGTTACAGTCACAGTGTGATGATCTCCCATCTTTCTCCTCTCTCTTTTCAAGTGAACAAAGAACCTACCACAATTTCTCGTAAGTTCCTGGAAAATGCTTAATCAGCTTCACTTTAGGAATCTCACTTATTCACAGTACTTCCTGACTTTTAAAATGAACTTTCAGTACTGCTTGCTCAAGTTCTTTGCATATGTAGATTCCTCTTTTAAACATTCATATTATTTTGTTAAGACACAAACCTTTTTTTTCTTTTTTTATTGGGGGGGAGGGGGTAGAAAGGGGAGGAAGAATAAAAGTTCTAAATCCTTCAGTTTTGACAATAAACCCCCAAGTTCTCCAACCCTCGAGCCTAATCAATCTTGTTGGGAAGCTTCCTTAATTCCCCAGAATTTGCTATGTTACAAATAAAAGCTGTTAGAAGTCTACATTTTGTTTAAATGGTATCAATGTGGGACCACATTAGCCAAGGATCTTTTCTGCTCACAGTTCTACAATGTTTTCACAATTTAACAGAATCAAAAGTAAAAAGTTTCTCTTTGCTGCTTCACTGGCAGTGTGGTGAGAAACACTGCTGTCATTTCTGAGACTGCTGGGATCCACCTTTGTTAGAAATGTTTACTCTCAAATTTGTAACTAAGGACTGATCTTCCATATTGATGCCCATTTCAGAAGTATTTTTCTCTCTAACAACTCTAAAGATACCACATTCTACATCAAAATCTGTATGTCTTCATTATCCCATTTTCTTGTAAGTGATGTTGATCCAAGTAAATTTATTTTATCTATTCTCTTTGCCATCCATACTAATACATACCAAACCCTTCAGTCTTTATGCCAGTTGTACTAGTTACTCAGCCGTACTTTAATTAGACAAATAATACCTGGTTTCAAAGTTTAAAGTAATTCCAGATTTTTCACATTTAGATGTGATTGAGATGTGATTGGTGGAGCACAGTGAATTCCACTCTAACTATGGCTCTTTCATTATCTATGCAGTTTACCTCAAAAGTCACATAAATATTTGCTTTCCTTACATTTGCTACTTTTTTTCTGTCAAAATGACAGCCCTTTTTCATCTAATTGTCACCCTTCTACTTCATAAAAAAGGGTTACAAGACTGCATGATTCTTTCCCTCCCTTCGTATTAAAATTATTTATTCCAAAGTCAGAACTCTAGTCTACCCATGGTGAAGGGACCCATTTCTGTGAATGCAGTCTAGGCTTGTATAAGTGTTAATCCTGAATATACCACACTCATTACATAAACAAATCCCAGATGACATTACCTAGACATTTTCATCTGAGCTACATCAGATAAAATCTATTTCTCTGATGCTTCACCTTAATCAGATGAAGAAAACAAAATAGCAAGTTTTAGCAACTGATGCTCACGCTTTACCAGGAGTACAGTTTTATATTTTATCAAGTTTATTTCCCAGTGCCTACTGGCACAAACAAAAGCCCAACAGTCCTTTCCATCAAGTCATTAAATAAACCTTAGTGAAGAAAATTTTTTTTAAAAAGGCAATTGTAAATGCTTAATTATATGATGGTGTGACTCAAACCTCTTTTAATCATTGTATTTGTTGTTTGCAACATGGAAAGCATGGACTCCCTTAACTTTTACAGAGTAAGAGGGAAAACATTCCTTTTAAAGGAAATACCAGTTAAATATAACATGAAAGTGAACCTAATTCCATATGCTTGCTTTAATGTGGTACATCAAAAGTGTTAATGGAGAGCAAGTTGACTGTATATAAAATATATATTTATTGGCTACTCCTCTGAGAACAGGTTTTGAGCTGTGGTTTTGGTTTTTTTCTGAAGTTGCTTTTATAATCCAGAGGATTTCAAAATACAACTCTGAGTGACTGTCTCACCCCCCTGAGATAGAAAGACTATGTGGCCTGGGAATTGACATGTTTCTGGTTTCACCCTCTAACCTCTGTGTTTTAAACTGTTTACATTTCATGGTTGTGCATCTCTTGGCTAACAAGGTTTGGAGATGAACTCTGTTTTGCATTTGAGTGAAGAAGAATGCAACCAAACCTTCTGGAAAAAGTGTATTCAAACCAACTGTCATTTTAGAAGCTGCCACAGGAATGAATCACATGTCAGAAAGCAGGGAAGTGCTGCACACTTTTCTAAGGAACTTTTGCCTTCTATTTAGCCTAAAGTGTTAGAACTCGACCCAATGAACAAGAGTTAAGATCTTCCCTAAGAAGCAAATGCTTGAAGTTGTACTGCAGAAACTTAAAGGAATATTTGGTCTAGGATATACTTTGTAATCTGACCTGAATATTGCTTTGCCTTATGATATTTACTTCAATTCCATGTTCCAGGAACAGTGCTTAATTTTCTTGTAGGCTCAGGTTAGAATCCCTTCAAGAGCAGTAACTCTGAGTGGCCTGAAATGAACTGCTGAGTATTGAGTGCAGCTTTTTCATAGTTTACTTGTTCTGCTCCAATTACATACCAATCACTTTAAAGCTATTATTCTTTATATTACATTTTTCCTAATTCTCCTTCCATGTCATGCTTCATCCAGAATGTGCATCTAGAGCTTTAAAAGCTTAAACTAACAGACACACATAGCTTGGCTTTAAGGCACTTAGTCTTACATTAGCTTCCTATTTTGCATTAAAAAAATTTAACTGAGTTCACTCAGGCAAATCTCAAGGGCAGAGGTTTTTCCCCCTTCTTTTGCAGTTAGTGGGGTGTAAAATTCCTTCAGCTCATCAGCCAACACACTGACACTAGGAAACTGAGGAGAAAAACCCAGCATTTTGCTTTTCTGAACTGGAAGCTGAAATTCCCCCAGGAAGACATATTCTGGAAAGATTTAAAAGAATTAATTCCTGGCTGCCATGAGGACTTCAACAGCTTGCACAGAGCAACTCTTTAAGAGAAACAGCAGTTGGAAAAAGAATATCTGAAGGGACAGCCTTGAGAGCTGACATAATTTTCACGCATTTCTGCTTGAAATTTCTGCTGTATCATGTCAAGCTACAAGCTTTGCTATAAAGTCCAGGCTTCCTTTTCACTACCCATCAGACTTGAAAAAGCTCATCTTTCAATTATCTTTGAGCTTGTATGCAATTCATGTATGAAATCTAAAATCTTATTTAGAGTTTAAATCTTATTAAAGAGAACAGCTTATACTGGAAACTAGACAAAAGACAAAATTAAGCCTGTTAATAGCAACAAATGAAAATAAGGAAAATCTCAGTAGAAGCAAACAAAGATCTTGCCTACATTGAATTAAATACTGATGGAGTCCAGGAGACTGAGAAAGCTGGAACTTTAATTTTTCCAGAAAGAAAGCCCTAATTAGGTAGCAGCCTAATTTGAAAACTAGTTTCAACTATTATTGCACATAAGAAATTATTCCTGTTTGTCATTTTAAGCAAGAAGGCAGCCTGTGGTCATTTTGCATGCATGAGGCTGGGTCATAGAACAAGGGTAGAAAGATTTTTCCAGTACCAACAGAGGACTGTGAAGGGCAGTGCACTAGACTCAGCATATTTCTATTTGGGAAAAGGTTATTGCAAATTAATGCATGTAGAAAAAAGAATGAATTATGGCTGGGACTAAAGGGCACTGCAGTTATAGGGACTTGGCAAGGCACTTTAACTCACATTTAGACGCAATAAATCAAACCCCACTTTTTATCAGAAGCTACACATAAAATCTGAGAATTATTTCCAGAACATTTATACCTAACTTTGAAGAGCTTTCACCCCATGTCTCCAATTTTTCTGTAACATGAGCACAGTCCTCCCACCTGAACAACTCTGTGTACGTTTCGCAGCTGGCTTGGTTTGCATATTTTTTTGATAGCTTACTCCTTTTATTTCATATGTTATTTTCATTGCCTGGTCAAAAGGCATAACTATTTTAGAGCAATTTGTTAGAACGATGCAGGGCATAGAAACACTGCTTAAATCTTGCCCAGATTTCAATCTAAAACCACTACACACAGCTAAAGTGGCTGGCTGAGAATTGTGGGCTCCTTCCTTTGGTACATGAACCTGTGCAAGGATACCCACTGCACTCATTTCTGTAACAGACAGGTGGGGGAGGAAGGCACTTGGCAATTATTTATAGTTTGTAAACAACTGGCAATTCTGACAATATCCAGTAGGTGGCAGATACCACATGCAGTACAGTGAAGTTACAGAAACGCAAAAAGGCCCTCTGAAAAACATTGATAATAGTTAAGAAAAGTTAACCCATCCTCATACGTAATTCTTAACTATATGGAGTACCAAAGTAGGAATCTCAATGTAATTAACATGCAAAGCTGAAACACAAACCTAAAAGCTCTTTCAAACAATGGAAACCATTATTTTTCTTTTATTTTCTTAAAACAAAATGGTTTTCACAAGGCACAATTCACCATGTGCTTTCTCAGGATAAAAAAAAAATCAAGTAAAAAAACCTGGTAATATAATGATTTTATAAAACCGGATATTCATTTTCAGTATTTTGTAACATTTGTGAAAGGATAATGAAACACATAAATAGTTAAAAGAAAACCCCCTAAAATGTCATTCAAAGTACAAAATCACTTACTATCAAGGGTCTAAAAGCATTAGTTATCTCTAATGTTTTAAAGTTGGCTCTATAAAAAGAGATGTACCATCTTATGGAATGTGCCAATAAAGGATGTCTGTCACATTTTTTTTCTATTTAAAATGAAAACATAGTTATGTTTTAATAGCTGGAGATGTAGACTGGGCTAACATGGGCAGACATAACTGATGAAATTAAAAGGGGAAGGTCACGGACTGTAACTGTCCATGTCCAACCATGACTCATGACATTAATTCAGTTTTTAATGTCTGTGTGCAATCAGGCTTCATAATTCTCAATTCCCACCTGACTCACCATACCACCTGCCCATATTCCCAGCTGGAAAGACAGGATGAAGCTGCTTTTTCTCCATTTTTAGAATCTCCCAAAACCACTTTTGAATCCTGAATTTATGTCTGCAACTGTGAGTACAAGATTCTGTAATAAAGGAAGTATTTTGCCAGTGTTTCTTAGCTTGTATTAATTTAAGCAAAATTATTCTTGAGGAAAAAAAAACTAACTAATCAGTATTAGAAAAGAGGGTTTTTACCTTTTTTTCAGCTGATCTAGTTTATGTCTTGTATTTACACTAATCAAGTTATTCCAGCTTCAAGTACCCTAATGAGCCTCTTGTCCTTCAGCAGAGGAAAACTGCTCTATGAGTTTGCATAGACCAGAATATCAAGACCCTTCAAAGATCTGCTTTTATGTATCAGAACACAGAATTCATAACTCTTAACATGGCTTGAAATCAGAAACTAAGTGCTACTCTGTAGAAGCTCACCTTTGAGTCTATGAAATAAAAACTTTTTTGCAGGTACAGGTCATGAAAAAGTAAAATACATTAAAATTCCTTGAGCCTAAGGGTTTTTGAGGAGGAGGGCTAAAAATAATTGTCTGAACTTTTTTTTTTTTTTGCCTTCTTTCTGCTTCTAAATATTCTTTCAGACCTATATAAAACTATTTTTAAAGAAACAACTTTCTTAGTTTCAAGAACAGAGCTTTTGATGTTTCTAAGCTGCTAGAGGCTAAAAAAAGTAAAATTTGAATAAAGCATGTGTTTTCCTTGGTAAGAAATACAATGATATGATCTTTTGCTTAGCAAACTGAAGTCAATGATAAATCTTATTTATTTTTAATAAGCAAGATTCCTTATTTTCAACATGACTAAATAATTAGCCCAGCAGCAAAGTAACTTAACATCTTTAGGGTGCTGACATTTCACAAACATCTAGTGTTGCAAGCAAAAAACCTATTTTTTTAATAAATAGGAGTACTGAAGAAATATAATCAAAATTGCTTAAGAAATTTTGAAGCTATGAAAACTAAGAAGCTCATTACTTTTGATCAGTTCAAAGGGATCAAAAGAGAACAATGGCTTAGTATTCCTCAACAGCATCCTGTAATTTCTGTGATGAACAGAGATGACAAACCCATCATTTTATGCCCAGGTCAGTTCTTTCCCTCTGGCTTCTTCTCTCCTAAAGTCCAAACTATATGGACAATTCACAATTTAGACCAACTGGCATCACTGTATGTGTCATGAGGATAACCTGGCACTGAAAACTGAAGCACAATTGCTAAGTTATTTTACATACAATAGACAGTTGGTAAGACAATAATTAATTTTCAGTTGCTAACAGCTCAGAGTTCCTCCCAACAAGAAGGGAAGAGGTGACAATTACAATTAAATTACAGTTCTCTGAGCCTTACATCTCCCCTCTCTCTCTTGTGAGCTGGGAAAGAAATGACATGCAACAGTTTTTACACAAATGTCTAAAATGAGAGTTATTCCTTTGAAAATGTAGCACACAGCTCATCACCTCTAAGTGATATCAATCTCAGACACCACATGTAAGAATATACTTTCCCAAGGTCAGACTCTTTGTAACATTTCCTGCCAAACTGCATCTCAGGCCAATAGCTGCATATGCTCATTCTAAAACAAAGGAATTAATTCAAGTACCACAAGCTTCTGCTACAGTAATCCTCAAGCTATCTGACTGAAAAGGGCAACCACAGGCTACTCAAAATACATGCTGGATGACAGAAATGCAAGATAAACATGTTCAAGGCGTGTTCTGATCGCCAGCACTATGTGACACGGGCACCCACTACCAAGGCCAAGAGATGGGGGCTTGGCACCACAGACCCCACGAGGAGCAGCTACTCCTGCAGCACTGCTCCTCAGGGACATGGGGACATGGGGATGTGACTCAAGGCATCATTTTACAGAGAACTTCTGAAATTATGGACAACGAACGATAAAAATGTGCAAATTATGAGCGCACATGCGAGGGAGTGTGAGAGAGAAGAATTAGCAGGTGCATTCATTTCCACAGTGCCTGCAATCGTTCCAAACAAATGAAACAGAATTTATATGCTGATAATGTAACATGTAATTTATTACTGTGAAATAGATGCATGGAAAAAAACTAGTCTTAGGACTTTGAAAACAATAAATGCTGAATTATTTAAAAATATTTCTGAAATATAAACAAGAAGTATAGAAATATCACAGGCTAATTACCTTCAAAAATGCCATTTGAAAAAGCAGCTCTTTCATTGCAGATGAAACATTTTCGATAAAAACAAACAACAAAAAAGAAAGCCCCTGCATCTGTTCTGAAAATTAATGTGGTTGTAAAATACCCCAAATTCTCCTTTATCTTTCATGCTTTTCATGCCTGCTTCAGCATATTTGAAACACTGAAAAGGTTTGTGTATGTATAAGCTCTCACTTGGCACTACTTCTGATTAGTTTTATATACAGTAATCAAAACTAATTGCAACTGTTCCTTAAACAACATTATTAAGGTATTTTTGCAAGCTGTGGTGCCCTACATGTTTTAAGAGGCCTAGAAGAATATAGAGAGATGTTTTTCTTGGCTTTAACAGTCTCCATTCTGCTAACAGTAAGGACACAATAACAGAGCTGGAAACAATTTATTGGCTGAGAGTAAGTCTAACTAAAAATGCTTTTTTTGGACGTGGCCAAATTACTCACAATTTCAAGTCAGATTTGGCAAAGAATTCTGGCTGAATGAAAATCCTGGGTTAGCTTTTTGACTTTTTAGAAGTAATTTTCTAAACAGAATGTTTCAACCTTTTGTTCTGTAAAAGGTTGTAAAACTGACCTACTTAAAAAAAACAAAAAAAAAAAAAGCAAGAAATATTGTTGAAATTATATCTATTTTTTTTCAACTAAAACAGAATTCTTTTTTCACAATACAGCCTCCATACTTAAACAC
Organism: Melospiza melodia melodia; assembly: GCF_035770615.1. Classification (NCBI taxonomy): domain Eukaryota; kingdom Metazoa; phylum Chordata; class Aves; order Passeriformes; family Passerellidae; genus Melospiza; species Melospiza melodia. Next base: position 66,390,918 of record NC_086197.1, read on the forward strand.
TCCTATTTTGTACTCTGCTATACAAAAACTCCCTTGCAATGGCTGACAATATAGGAAGAGAAGGCAGAAGATCTGCTTGCACATTATTTTGTGCCTATATATTGTCATAAACCTTGTTGATTCTATGATTTTATTTTGTTCCTCCAAAAAGAGCAAATTTTTGTACTCCAGTACAGTTTTCTGTTCCAATCCAATCCTTATTGAAGTCTTTGATTTACTACTATGTCAACAAAATGGGTATATATTGCTATTAAAAAAAAGTGATGACTCCTTATGGCCAGAGATAAATGTTGTTGCTGCTTACATTAACCTTTATTATGCCTATATAAATCAATGGTTTCCAGCATAAGCTTTCCAGAGACAAAGTTAAATATAATTCTGTTTATACAGCTACATGATGAATTTTACTTGAAAAGCACACTATTTTTATTGTCTGGAATTAAGATAGAAACGAAAAAAGTAAGAAATTCCTGAGAAAAGATGAAATATAGTGCCTGGTTTCAAGCTAAATACAATGGATCTCTTTTAGAAAAGGGCAGACTTTCTTGAGTGTCAGCTGACACATGGTTCATTTAACTCAAACTTCTATTTACATCTCAAAATCAAGGCCAATTTTTCCTCCTGTAGTTTAGTTTGAGCTCCTGTTCATGAGGAAAATTCACACCTGACATGCACAAATATCTTCTAACAGCTTCCAAACATGTTCAAAAATGATTTTTTCTGGTTTAACCAAAGGCTATACTAATAAAAATATTGTAGTTGCAAAGTCAAACACTAAAAATTCTAGGAAATGTCAGAATTATGCCTATATGTCCCACCTTAATTCACCCTGCATATGTGCCCAATTAATGACTGTCATGCATCAGAGCCAGATCTTCCAAACCATAAGTCATAAGAAGAGTACTCATTACCTGGATGTATTCTCACTACCAAACCCCAAAGCACAGACACTATCACAAGGAGAAAACCACTTTTGCACAAGCCTAAATTGATTGAGAGTTTTGTAAGAGGACAACCACAAAACTGTGAAGTCTCTACCCACAGAACAACTCTCCAGAGCGAGAAAGAAGGAATCCCACATCACAACATCCATGCGTGTCCTGCTGGCTCTTTTGTAGAAAGTTTAGGAGAACTGCTTGCGAGAGTTTCTTCCCTGTTCCTATTTGTACAGGTGATGTATGCCAGAGATGTGCATGTGTCAGAATCCTTTATGCATCTATTTCTGTATACCTTGAATTGCATTCTGGGATGCTATGAAATCAGGTAATTATAAAGTTCAAAACAGGACTGTTATGAATGATGGATATTTATGGGACTGCAAAAATAGCCACATCTATTGATGCCCTGTAGAACAGTAGAGAGATTCAATGTGCCCTGTCTCAGTCTTTTGACCCTGCTCACTGTTGACCACAGGTATTTCTGTGTGCACAGACATGATCGAGATTTGTCCTCAGGTCTGGGATCCTTGTCCTCCCATCTCACACTTGAAAGAGAAATGTGATTGGGTTTTTAAGTTAATTTTTATTGCAATTACTCTAAGCAAAAAATGTTCAAAAGATATGTAAGTAGTTTCACTGGCACTCCTAGGCTTTAAATTTATAATTATCCATTCTGTGTTCTTGTAGCTTTATGGCTCATGTATTTAGTCAATAATAATGTTAAAATCACACTTGAAACAGTTAATTGAAAACATCCAAATAATAGATGATAATAAAACACACAGATTCCTTCATAGTGGCATATATTTTTCTTAAACTACAACAACTCTTAAAAATCTCTTGTATTAGCTTTTCTATAAATTCAAAATAAAAGTGAAGATATTAAATATCATTAATATGTGACAACTGTGAGTATGCAGTTTAATGAAGCTTTTGAATGTGAAAATATTTATTCTTTCTGTTTTTTTTTTAATAAATGGGACTGAATTTAAATAAGTATTACCATTGTTCAAGGAACAATGGCATTCTTCATTCATAATTTAAGTATTCAAGAGAACCATAATTAAGAAAAATCCCTCCACTTTCTTACTGCTGAGTTAGGAGCTACTTCAAAGTCATTGGTACAAAGTTTATGAAACATCCAGCTCCCTTAATACATATTTCTTTCAAGTGTTATTTTTATTCCTCCAATGGCTAATAGCACTCTTTGTCTTCCTAGAAATCAGAATCAGCATATGTGGTAAGTACAATGTAAAAAAGGCTCCACATGGAAGCCAGAGGTACATTTGTATCGCTTTTTGAGTTGGTCCTTGGAGTGTGGCACTCTGTGAGAGCTAGCCAGCACAATGCCATGGTGGTTGTGCTGGGGCACTGTTTGTTTTAGTTGCAGAGAGTTCAAAAAAATTTTATAAATCAAGTACTCTTTTTTACAAGCACAATAAATCTAAGGTACAACATACAACTCTATGTGAGAAAGCTACACAACAGATATTGGAACCAACAGTACTCGAGAAATACAATTTTATGAAAAATGTACTTAGCACTTACTAGTGATGTTTACTAATGTGATCTCTTTCAATGATTCAGAAGAAATTACTAAGGTAGCTATTAAGATCTATTGAATCATTCATGGAACATGCTAAGCACAATTCCCTGGTAATGCAAGCTGATTTGAACAGATTAAATTTTAAATTCAAAGTGCATGTGAGCTGCAGAAGAAATTAGTCAGTGTCAGTGAAGCTTGACTTTCTATAGAAAACACCAGAAGCTCATCCTTTATTTATTTTTACAATGTGGGGGAGGAGGGATGAGGAGGAGGAAAACAAACCAAGACGGCGAGAGAAAATTGAGACACCAGTAAGCTGGTGAACGTGTTTTCATAATTAAAGGTTGCTTTACAGAATAAAATCCAGCTCCATACAGAAATATACATAAGAAGATACTATCCTTCCTTTAAACACAAAGATATCCATAGGTAGAAACTAAGCTTCTTAAACTTCTGTGAGAGGAAACACTATACTTTATAGAGACCATTATACAGTGCATGTGTATTTAATATACTATCAAGTGTTCAGATTTTTTTTAATCTATGTAACAAAGTATTGCATATTATAGCCATATTTAATATTTGTTATTTTTATTTTATGGAAATGTCTCTGAAAGACAGAAAAAATATGAGCATAGCTTCTGAGCTATTCATATCTACCTGGTTAAGGCATTTTAAAGGAGAAAAAGAAAAAAGGAAATTATATGCTACTAAGTTTCTTATCCTGAGCATTGTGTTCCTCTTTGTACATCTGAGGTTACTCTTGACATGCTGAATTCATTTATGGCCTTGAAATGTTCTACTTCAAATAGGTAAGATATTGAATCCATCCATGCAATACCTTCAATATGCAGAATTCTTGCCCTACAATAAGATTATTTCATAATTCCAGATAATACTCAGCAATAAACACAAAGGTTCTTACACTGATGAGTTAACATCTCCACAGTCTAACACTTCATTTGCAAGAGTCTGTTATCAAAGTCTATCATTAAAGTCTTCCTGTGGGGCATTCTGTCTCATTAGTAATACGTCTGACACTTAAATTTATAATCTTCAGGTCAGCTACAGCATTTGCACCTATAAATTAAGCAATAAGCTTCCCCAAATAAATCAGTCAATACTACTGGATAGCAACTGGTACACAGTAAATTACATGTTTGTAGTGCTGTCACACATTTTAGAGTGAAAATTTGTATCACTTTGTATCTTACTGTATTCAAAAGATCAGGGATGGAATCTGAAGAATAATAATAGGCCAGAACAGAACAGCAAACAGGAATAACATACATAAAAGAAAGGGTAAAAGCCATTTTTTTTGTCAGCTCCTAACTTGCTCTTGAAGGATGTACCTTGAAGATATATACTCACACATTCCATGAAAAGAAAAAGAAGGGGAAAAAAAATAAAAAAGAAAAAGAAAAAACATCACTGAGCACAATAGGTTAAAATCCTTAATTAGCCTTGCAAATTTTAATCCATATTTTCACTTCTGATGCCCTCCAGAGGGGTAGAGAGTTATTCAACAAGATCACACAGCGAGAGTCCAGACACAAAAAACAAGAATTGCAAAAGCTGTAACAGGCGTGGGACAGTGATTTGCCAGCTAAATTGGAGGCTGGAAGAAAGCCTGGTGATTTATGTTCAGTCTTTCTTGCTCAGAGTCAGGCAGTATTGATTGTATGGAAGAGGCAGCCTGGGCAGCCCATCAGATTTATCTGCTATGGTTCCCTGAGCCCTCCTGCCCTTCAGCAGCACTGGACAGTATCCACAGGGCAGAATGCCACTCCTGCTCTCAGCTCTCCTTCTCTTGAGCCTTGCCAACACTTTCTTTTGATCATGGGTCTTCCAAAGTCACCTGCAAAGCTCTCATTTTCAGATTTAATTTCTATCTTCTATTGGAGTTGGCTGTAAATCCTAATTTGACTCTGATTTGGAATGCAAATTTTGGGATCACTGTACCAAAAGATGTTATCACCACATTGTCTAAGTTAATGTGCATGTGCACATAGGTAACAACTTTGATTCAGGACACGACTATGTATTTTTTAGAATTAAAAAGAACTCACAGAACCTAGGCATTTATTTAGTCTTAGACAAGAAAGTCAGTGGGTAGGCCAAGTGATACTTATTCAACAAATGCCTGTTCATTAAAACTATCATTTTCAGTATCAGTTAACTTTCTTCTGCTATTTATTTACCATTTTCCAGACCTTGTGTGTTTCTGCACTTACCCAAGCACTGTTCTGCAGATTATACTGAAAATTGCAGACAACAAAACCTGACTTTAGCTGACTGTATGTGTACATTAAAAATGCATTCTTACAAAATGCTGAGTTATCTCCTTCAGTCCCTACTGAACTGTTAGGATAATGAGATTCACTAAACTCACCAGGCTTAATTAAGAAAAAAAAAAAAGTTCTGGCCAGCAAAGTTTTTTTTTTCATCTCTGCTTTGTCCTCATTTGAGTACATGGCCACCTACTTGTGTTCTAGAGTGAGTACCTACAGGAATTCCAGGACCTTTGTAATACATGGAAAGGTCATACAAGCATCTACACTTCAGGCATCTGCAATGTCAGAAAAGACACCTGTTCCTTTTTTCTCCTCATTCTTTGCACTCATATTGGTTGACATTGACAAGGTAAGATGTCAAAAATATTTTATGCCAGGTAAACATAGATTATGTGTTAGGAAATGCACAGAGGGAAGTCTGGCTGAGCTCTCACTGCAGGATACAAAAATACAGACACTGGCAAAACAAAGCACAGCACCTCTCTGCCCAGAGGTTTGTATTTGAATGCTACATCACGTCGTAAATCAGTTTAACTCAATAAACATGTCTCAGTCTCTTAAGTATAAATTGTCACCTGATGAGAAAAGAAGTAAAACTAAGGGGACATATACAGCTGACATCCCAAAAATTAAGTTATACATTTATGGATTAATCAGTGCACTCTTCATAAAAGGAAAGACATTACAGCAGCACTGCCTGAAGTGAGATTTTTTATGTTATAATGATGGGCTTGGAAGTGGAGAGAATCATAGCCAATTATCAATGTTTTGGAGGGACAGTTTCTCCATGGCCACATAAAAAAGCCACAATTGAAGAGGACCCTCCACTATTTCATTACAACAACAACAAAAAAGGTTTAAGATGCTGATTTTTCAGTGTTTTCTGCTAGTACAACATTCAGCCCTGTTCATGGCCTGAAACAAGGCTTTATCGCCGCATTGGTAAATCTAGCACACATGTTCTCATGTGGGCCACTAGACAATAGTGAGAGGTTGCCCATGTTCTGGAGAATGGACCTAATGGAGAAGTGAGCTAATAATAAGCCAGTTCCCAGAAGTTCTGTCACATTTTAAGGATTCAAATATGGTGCCTTCACCTCTGCTCTGATTTGCTGAAATTGTTTTCTTTTTTAAATATAAGGGGACAGAATGAACAGGAAGGGAAAATAAAGGGCAATAAAATATAAATACAAAGTCATCAATATATAGCAGAGGAAAAAAAGGGAGCAGCTGTGAAATTAAAATACAGTGTGTACACATTTAAAAAAGTAAATTCTTTCAAGAGAGCAAACATTTAAAATTAACCATAAGTTGAACAGATCTAATGGATGTAAGTATTATTTCCATGTCTGTCAAGCATATTCCATCACTGAAGGTCTTTAATGACCAAGGCAGATGATATTACAATATCACACTATGTATAGTAGTGAAATAAAGCCAATTCTCAATTAGATAAAGTAAAACATGGGCTAAGAAACACAAAGGTAAAGTATTAGGATACTTTACATGAGACGTCACATGCCACACCCGTTCCAACTTGAACAAATTAAACCCATTTGTGTTGAGGTCCTTGTGTCTAGGGACTATACCTTGATAAATAAATTGGAGCCAAGAAGAGAAAGACTGACCCAAGGATGGTGTATTTAATGAAAGTGGCCCGGGGGCAAAACACCTGCACACACCTTTCTTTAAAGAATCTGCTGCCAGTCCTGAAAAGAGGGTGAGAAGGCACCTCCCTAGAAGAGGAAGGTAGCATAAACACACTGCAGAGGAAAAGTCAGAGGAGACTCCCTGTGCCCATTTTCCACACAAGAGAGATTATATGCCATAGAGGGGGTCAGAGCAAAATTTATGCAAATCTCCAAGTTTTTAAAATATGTCACATATAAAGCTGAACAATTTTATCCTAAATTCCACACAGCGACTTTTCCAGAGGACACAATAAACACTGCACAAAACTTACACTTGGCCATCCTGCTGTTTAGGGGTTTAAATATAAAACCAGCCTGTTCATTAGCCTGCACTGCCAACTAAATCTTCTAATGCTGTAGTTATGGTCTCCACTATCCAGTGTAAGACTTGTAAATTTCCTCACTGTTATTGTGACCTCAGCTTTCCAGTATTCCCTTCTAAGTCAAGCCAGCTACGGTAACAATACTGAGAGCTTACTTATAAGCAAGGACTACTGTACTTTTCACATCACTTGCATTTCATTTTTAATTTTGAAGGCCATTAAAACAACACACATCTTCTGTGTTTCAGGAACACATTCTAGCTAGGTCAAATGATCTCTTTTATCATACAAAGCAGACACTGTAGATAAATCAAGTCCTTCCTGTCTGTTTAAGATGCAGCTCACATTGACAGCTAAGCACTGATCTGTAGATCTAAAGATTTAGAAACCAGGCTTATTTTTTAGCCTCTCCCCCTCTCACAAAGTGAATTAGATATTAAGGTTTTAATCAGGTGTTTATTCAGTGCAGCTGGATTGTTTGCCTTGGTGAAATGGAGGGCGCTTCTTAATGTTTGAAAAATTGGAAGGCAAAAGGAATCAAGTATGATTTATGATTTGTGTTTCATATTTCTTGAAGAATGCTACTTTGAATCACTGGCTGCTGGTTTTGTACAACTATGTATTGCCAAAACAGTTTCCAGAGCTAAAGAATAAACCTTGTTTTGAAGCACTATAAAATTTGTGTAAAAAAATTAATAGACTGAGCACTACTGGTGGCATAAGTAACTATTAAGACAGACAAAAAATCCTAAATTCAAAGACTCAAGATTTTATTTAAATGGTATTTGACATTAACTGCAATTTTGTGAGCATTAATTGAGTGAATTATCTTGGTCAGATTAAATAATTACAGGAAACCCTGTTAAAGAGGCAGATTTTTAAAGGTTGTTTCTTTTGTCGCTTGCAATATTCATTTAGCCTACTCATCACTGTTAGCATTCTGAAATATTCTTTGCTACTTCATGCATGTCTTTCACCTTATTATAGTTTCAGCTTCCTCTTTCATGCTTTAACTCAGTTAACCAGCAAAAATGGGATTGTTCCATGCTTCCTTTGTAGCTCTTCATTGGCTTTTGTTTTTCAGTCATGCCTGTTTTCATGGGCATCTATGCAGTGCTCAAGAGGAAATCTGGTATGTGTACACACTAGGCTAATGCTAATATGCTTCTGAGAATGTCTGTAAAACAGCTAAAAGCTTATTACTGTGCTCCTTCCTCACTGCATTTTTTCCTTTCTAAATATTTTTTTTGTTCTATCATGAGGTTCAGTACGTAGATTTTTCACTTCCCCATGCTGTTTGATTATCAGCTACTTAGAGAATATGCTTCATATTTCACAAGTTTAAAAAGAAGAAATGAAGGTATGCATTTCTAATATGACAATTGGAGGAGGATAGCTGAATATAATACAAGCAGAGCAGAAACTTGCAAGCAAGGAGATGTGCTGTCTTCATTTTCAATGGCAGCTGTTGTCAAGTGGGTTACAGACAGCCCATTACTTTTCCAAAGCTGAGACATTTTATTTTTGCCAAATCTCACACAATCAAAGATACCTAGGCTAAATATACATTTTCATCAGCCATCATTCACTTGCTACCTTCCTCCAGACCATATTCTTAAAAAAAGACAAACAAGCAAAGCACATCCTTCATCTTCACTAGGGCTTGTGATCAGTACTCTAATATAGTTATTAAAAAGAGGTATCCCTTAGGAAATGGATGTGCATGAAAATGAGCTTTTGCAAAGGCAGAAATGTGCGAATTTTTTCCACATTTCAGAGATATGCAACCCATTGACAATGAAAGCAAAACAAAAAACATCTTAGAAATTGTAAAAAAAAGCAAAATTCTTCATTTTAAATTTTTGAGACTCAATTGAGTAGAGGAAAAAACTACTTATATGCTGATTGGGGTTGGAGGGGTATATCCTCCATTGCAGACCTCCTTTGCAGGTTGGAAGAGCCTAGGCTGAGAGCACAAGTTATCACTGGGGAGCTTGGTTCATAGAAGTAAAACCTATAGGATCCTCCATCAATACCCTGTAGGCTCTGTCAAAACCAATGTTCTGTTACTTACTGAGCTTGTGGTTACACTATGATTTTCAAGATCCTATGTACTTGTGCTAATCCATTCTAAAAACCAACACAAACACTCAATACTTCTGAGGGCTCAGGCACCTAATCAGAGTCAAATCCTGTTATCCTGGAGGTGTTTAATAGCTGCACAAAGCTCTTTTTTTTTTTTTTTTTTTTTTTTTTTCTGACCAAGGGTTGCAAGGTTTGAGGGACTCCAGCTTCTGATTTCCAACTGATCACTTGAAACTCCCTTACACTGACAGTCTAGTCATTTGACGTCTGTGAATTATGCAGCAGGCAATCACAGTGCACACTGAGTGGCTAATCTACCATGAACTTCACTCTCAGAATCTGTGAGAGGAAAAAGGTGTGAAACAGCAATGGGAATGAGAGAATTCAACTATAAATTAAGTAAGATTAAGTTGATTATACAAAGTAATGTAGACAAGGACACTGCCTCCTACAAATCATACTCCTTTCTAGCAAGCTGTTTCTGTAGACTTGGAAAGCAGTGGTGTACTCCACAGAGCTTGACACTGTTTTGGGGGTTTTTTGGGAGGGGATGGGGGGTGTTCAGGACTGGAAATTGATCTTCTTCATTAGTCATTCTCACCTTTCTCCTGTGAGGATAATTCCGCACTGGCATATTGCTATTCATCATGTGGATGAATTCTCTATAATTAGTTTTTAGTAAGTCTTCATGAAATCTAAATCTTTAATCATCATTGATGGCTTTCTCTGAATTCCTTCCAACTTTTTGGTGCCAGCTTGTCCAGGATTCAAACCTACTCCTTGCAGCACTGCAAAACGAGCAGACAGCTTGCTCCTAAGATCTGTGTGTATTAATACAGGATGATCCAGTAGGAAAGCTGTTAGACTGGGCATAGTTTCTGAATAATTGGCCAACAAAATGCAAACTATAACTTACATTTGAATTCTGATGCATAAACTCTCTAATTAAAAAACAGGAGGCATTCAAATGTTCCACTTACACCAATGATAAATAAATAAAAGAAAATAAGTTAACAGCAATGAATTACAGTATATAATGTTGTATCACATAAAAATTTCTGTCAGCTGAATGCTGACAGAATGCTTCACAGTCCTTTTCACATGTACAGCAGAAATCCTTAAAGGAATCCGCTAGAAGCCTCTGCCTATCATTAAAAAATGACCATATGCTTCCATCCCAATTATTAACTGTGTGGCATCCCTTACACCTCATCTTCTTTTGAAGCCTTTACCTTGTCAGAAATCTCTGTGGCTGTGGTTTTCCATGCTCAGCAGGGAGCTGACTATAGTAGCAGTTCAGGTGAATCCCAAGGGAAAGTGTGGCAGCTGAGCAGGAGCTGCATTAGACTGTAAGTCAATGCAGGTTGGCCGCTGTTAATTTGAGTTTTTTGTTAATAATTTAAGCAGTAAGCTCTATGCTACAAATGGTAACTACAGAAATGGACAGGCACTGAGTGAGCATCTGTGAAGTTGTGATGTTGAGACTGTACAGTGTTGAGACTTGACATTTTCTGAGAGAATAACAGAAATAATATCATTTGTACAGTGGGTCACTACAGCCTTCCTTCCACACTTATCTTTGGCAGCATCAAGGGCATGAGGCAATATGGAAAAAATAATATCTCGATGCCAGCCACTCTATGGTGGAAAGAAGCAGAGGAAGAAAGGCAATTCCGCAGCACCCTCACTTGTCCTGACAAACATGCAGGATGTGGAATGACAAGAGAGGTTTCTAGAGAGGCAAGAGCTGTCTCCTTTCCTCTGCTATGCACATCATGGAAAGGAAGCACTGTGGTTTTGATCTGAGTGCTTCCGAGCCAAAAAAAGACCTCTTGGATGTTGGTATAGATGCAGGCATCCATGTATATCTACTTTACCAGCACAATCTGTCTTCCCTTCCTGTAATCTCAGAGGAGCAAACCACTCTTTCCAACAGTGGCAAGCAAGTGTTGAATTTAACTATGTGTACAGGTCTTGCTGAATTAAATGTTAAGCACACAATTAAATGCCTTGCTGGCACTAGATGTAAGCATTCCTGAGCCCACAGCAAGGGGTGCAGAAGCTCCCGGAGCATAATAGCAACTACAGAGCAGATTTCCTTGCTGCAAACAGATTTGGAGAGTACTTTTTTCCCTTTACCCTCAAAGCAAATCCGTGCTGTTTATGCAGCTTTTCAAAGAGAGAAGATTAGTTCTTGTATTTGCAATATAGCTAGTAATTTTGTTATGCAATGGGCACAAGATTGTATTTGAAGTAACATGCAGGAGCTAGATTATACTGAGATGCTTGGGCAGGAAAGTAATTCTTTCATCTGCTAAAAAAAAAAAAATTAGTAACTATAACCATAGATCAATCTCCTCTAAGATAGGGAGAAAAAATTTGAATTCTGTAAAGATCTCCCATGAGCAGTTACCCTGCCATTCTACCATGGCCAAGAAGCCAACTTGCTATTCTACCCATGAACACAACCAATTTCAAGCTATAGGCTGGATGTCTTGTAGTATTTACCCAATAACACAAATGTGACTGAACATCTCCATCACTGTAAAAAACGTTTTAAATATCACCACTCTACCACTCTTGTTGCATATGAGATCAACCATAATGCCTTTATTCTTTAGGAGAATGAATAAAACATGCTGTTTATTGAAGTGACATAGGGACAGACTGTCTTGGGCACTCAAGTGAAAGGATGACCAGATAGGAAAAATGAACATCACATTAATGGTTTATTAACTCCCTTGAGACTGCTTCACAAGCCATCGGTCAAAACTCCTCATTACTAATTCAGAATTTTTCTTGCAGTTGCCTGAAATATACAAGGCCCAAAATACAGAACAAACACCTTTTTCATATTCCATTGTTAGTACTTATTCTTTCTTTAAAATGTATCTAAGATCTCTTGTTTCAGATACATATTCTTATTGTATCACACCACTCCTGAGCTACAAGGGTGTAGCTCACTTTCCTTATAATTGCATAATTAGGCATAATAATTAGGAAAAATACAGCCATGGAATAGATTGCATAAGATTGGTGCAGAATGTTTTTATACTACTCATATTGTATTTTTTATTTCTATATAACACAAATATATATATAAGTATGATTTCGGTAAATACAGAATCCATGCCTAGACTCCTTTAAATAAGATGAGGCAATTTCCAAGGATCATTTACATACAGTGCATGAAAAACATACTTATGTTATGAAAGAAAATAATTTATGTTCTTTTACCCAGAGTAATTGGAGATAATGCTTTACTGTGCAGAGGAAAGGTGTGTTTTCCCCAGTTTTTAGAGGCAACTGGTATCTTTAATTAGATATCTGACCTTTAAAATTTTATTTCTTTTCCCCAGCTGCATCAGGTGCACACCCTTCCCATAATTACTTTGCCCTGCAGACAGCTCATTTATTTTGTCCTTGATCATTCACAGCTACAAATAACAACCAGAACAGTGCAAATAACAAGTGGTGAAAAAATATGTGCGCAAAATTTAGAAAAATTATGCTGGTGAATTTGATTTGATTTTTAAATGTCTTCAACATGGAGCTGAAGTGGGGCACCCTCTATATTCTAGTCATACATGTGAGGGCTGTATGGCAAGATAAGAAGGACATGCTAATCCTTATTTTTTCCCATATCTTCTTAATAATTAGGGAAGTATTAGATGCACACTTAGCTATTGGAGTAGTTTGATGAGACATAATTCAGAGTCTAACAAGAAAAAAATATTGATGTGTTAGTTTGCTTTTTTCTTTATACTCTATGGGATTGGCATAGGAATATATCACCCAAAGTATATATGGGACAATTCACTACAAAAAACCTTTTTTTTTTCATGTGGAGAAACCTCTTAGAAAGCAGAACCATACAAACCTCTGCCTATTCACATTGCATTTGCTGGCTGAAACATCAATTAATACATACTGAAGACAAATAAGCTAAGAATGTGTTTAAGGAGAAAAGCAAAATATGTTTTTTAGTCAATAAAACATGAAAATATAGAAGGTGCAGGAAAATAGAACTTCTTAAATTACAGAGCTACTGGAAATGAAACAGACTTTAGAACTCCTTTGAAGGCATCCACTGAGGAGCAAATTCTTAAAGGCACCACAAAGCAACCAGAAGAAACCAATTACAGTTAGAGCAAGAAAATCTCATTTCAATGAGTCATTGCTGAACTGTCTGGGAGAAGGGATGCTGTGCTTTAGAAGGAACATCAGGGTTTGTGTTTCCCTACCCTAAGACAACAAGCAGCTCTCGAGCATCAGAAAATGATTTTCTCGGCAGAACCTCCTGCTTGTGCTTTTACAGCGCTGGAGCCCAAGGTGGCAGTGTTACCTTCTGGGACTGCCCTCCGCATCCCAGAACAGAGGCAGAAGCAGCACCAGACAGCGGCAACCTCCCACCCACTGCTTGAGGTGAGGTGCCTTTCCAGGGAGCTGACTTGTCCTTCTGATAAAGCAAGAGACATCTTTTCTCAGAAGGATTTTGGTCTCACTCGTATTTTTTCAGAAGACACGCCCATTAGAAAATTCAAGATAATTATTAGGCTGAGTATGGTTTTGAACAAAGAATGGGGGGAGGAAGGATGGAAGGGGGTGAGAAAGATAAAGTCTGTTTTCTTAAAAGCAGGCTTGGTCCTATATTTAAATAAAGCCATCATTTTTTTTTCTTAAAAATGTCGTTATCTTGTTAACAAGCTTACACAACGGGTAAAGAAGAATAAAAACACCTTTAAAGTCCACTTTGAAATACAACTGCAAAGCAGCAAGGTTACTTTTCATAAACAGGCACTTTCAAGTAAATCTGCCTGGACCTGGCATTGTTTTTCCTTTTTAGTAAAGAATTCAGGCACTACATTCTTGCTCCATTTGAGTCAAGAGCTTTTAAAAATTTTTTTAATAATCTGCAGCATCTCTTTGTTTGTTTGCTTGTTTATGGTGTTCACAGTGTGGAAAGACAGGAAAAGTCTGGTCTGTAAACCATCACGGCACATATCATCAGCTCCACTAAACAAGCCAAGGCAGACCAGGCAAAATTCAAAAGATAGCTCAGCATCACAAGAAAGCTTGAAAACAGAACTCAGGAGCTACTCTGTTTGACTGCCCTGAAATCATCTCGGCAAACAGTCTGTTCTGGAAAGATAAAGCAAGCTGTGTTGCTTCTACTCAATGTTAATTCAACCTAGGTGGGAAATGTAGAAAATACCAATATGAAGAGCCCAGCACTACTGACAGCATCACTTTAACAAATTTCAGCCATCTTTAGCATCTACACTTGAGCTTTTCTTACAGATATTGGAAAGGAGGAGCGAGAGTGACACACCTTCTGAAGCTACACATTTTCTGTGTTTGCTATTCAGAGATGCTAGACAACAAATACAGACTAGAAACCTAATTTTTATGCAGCTATGCTTAGGCCACCTATGTTTTTACCTCAGTAAAAGAAAAAATACTAAACCCGAGGGAACATGAGGTTTAAGTGAACAGCTCTCCAATATGCAATGAAAAGTTTGTTGATGAACCTGATTCATTTATAAAAATTGATTTTATAAAAGAATTAGCTATAATAAAGGAGATCAGAGCTGTTAGTAGTAGTAATTCTTTCATCACTGGCAGCCAATAGCAATACTGTTAAATTAACAGAATTTTAAATGAAAATCTAGGTTTTTCTTGGAGATATGAAAAGTAGATGTCTCAAAAGCATTTGTTTAAAAACATATTAACATATCAGGTAAAAGCATAATTCTGAAATCTCTGTTTTTTAATTTTACTTTTTAGTGCCTATTTTAAGCTAGTAATAAATTTCTACCACATGAGAAAAACCAGAGCAAATTTAGCACACCTGCAGTCTGTATCCTACAAGGGAGGAATCTCTGGAAGGCTTTATTATCAAAACTGGTTCTCCATTATCTCAGAGAAATGAGCTATTGAAAACTAGGAAAACAGACTGCAGAAGAAGAAAAACTGATTTTTCCTGCTTGTAGTGAAAATACATATTGCTATTATAATTGCATAAATAATTAATAGAAAATTGCTTTTGGTTCATATATTTCTTATTACACTAATAACATTTTATCTTTTCCCTCTGAAATCCTCAATTTTTTATATTTCTTTAATCCACTAAGAAATTAATCCACCATTTTTTAATTGAATTAGCTCTGTAAATACCACTTTCTGTCACTTCAGTAATGAAGCAACTAAATAAAAAATAGAAACAAAAGAATTATATCAGTATGATTTTCACACAGAAAGGAGTTTAGAGGAGCTACTATTAGAAGAGGAATTTGAATCTTGGGTTTTTTCATTTTGTAAGCATAAGTGTATATTCTTGCTGTGTCAACAACATTATGCAATTTGTAAAATTACTCTGTTAGTACTAGAGAAATGTTAAAAGATATATAAAGCCTCTTACTTTCTTCTAGTGGTTTTTTCTGCATTGTTTTTGTTTGGGATTTTTATAGGTTATTTTCTTGTTCTTGTGAGGGGTTTTTCTTAAGGAATCAGGTGCTTTTAGCAAATGTCTCCTGTTACTTTTGAAGTCAAAATTGGAAATAAATATCAAAATATTCAATAAGCCCAGTTGCAGCATGATTCTAAGACAACTTCTGCTTCAAGTATCCAAAAACAAACTGTAGAAGTTCACAACATTTGAATTTGATCTCCAAAACCTTTGCACACAGCTACACCTATCAGCCTGGGAGCATTTGTATCACCAGCACAGACAGACTGGACAGTGACAATGAAGCTGTATCAGAGCCAAAGGCTGGCACACTGCATTTCTTCCAGATGTTTTCAACAGTGACAGACTAAAGAAGAGCTGATATTCCAGAGCCCTAGACACCCATAAAAATTGATGGAGAAAAGGATAATTGCGAGGAATATGTTATCAGCAAAATAAGCATTCCAGCCTGAAAAGGCACAAACACTGTCTGCATTCAGCAGGTCACACACTAATGAGATTGCTTCTACCACTGCAGCTGACGGGAGCAGAGCAGTTCTCTAATTAGGTGTACTGACCAGGGGCCTATACATTCCCAAACTGGGAATGCCAGAGCCTTCTGCATGGAAAGGAAGTGAGACATCTGTCTTACTCTCCACATAACCAAAACTATTTTAAGTCAGGAGTATCTCCATCACTTCATCCGTTCATTCATGGAGGGTAATCACTTCAGTCTGTCATTTTTACAAGCCTTGAAGTTACTGAAGGCAAGCCTTAGGCAAGTCAGATGTCTATCACTGACAACAGTTATCTACTTGATAATAGTTACTGAACTTTCTCTTGCCTTTTTTCCAAGTCTTCCTTGCTAGGGGTCATAATGCATTTATATTTAAGCAAAACAGCTTCCTATTGCAACATACATACTGTTAAAATATATTCAGAGACCCCACAGTGCGCATGCCCAATTCAGCCTCTTCTCTCCAGGAGCATAAAAAATTAAATGGACAGGGACTAGACTATTTATCTGCAGATCATGCTTGCAGTTGCACACCGTATCAGCCCTATATCCTGTGACCACATTGACACATACTAACACTTGAACTCAAGTGGAAATTCTAATATTCAGATGCCTCCATGCAGGCAGCAGCATCCACCACAAGACCTGTTTGGGAATCAATCCTTTGGCCTCTATTTCAAAGGGCACAGCATGACACTTAGGCCAATGACTGGGTAAAGCTACCCAAACCAGCTCCATTAAATCTTTATTATTAGATAATCGTGCTGACAGGAGCTTGTGGTTTAGACTGAACTTCATACTAACCACAGGAAAGGCAGCATAGCACATTAATGTTACCTGAATTTTGTTACAAAACCTGTATTTCAACAGTATGTACTTTTGTCAAAATTCAGCTATTTGGTTTGAAAATTTCCTCATTAGTTTCTGTATTAAGTGCAGAGAGCTGTCAGAGAGCACAGCCTGGTACACAGAAGTCTAAGCAACCAATTTCTAAGGAATATCACCTTCAGCTTCTGTCTTTGCTAATGTGATTATTTGATAATGTTATTTTGACAATGCTCTTTTAATATAACTATGTATGTGTAAAAACCTGATTTTATATTAAAAAATTATGGCAACTGGAATGGTACTGGTTTTTATATAATTTATGGTCCTGAAAAAGCAAATTTTGTTGGTCTCTCACCTGCAAATTACAAAAAGCAGTCATGTAACATCACACCGGATACGAAATTTATGCATAATGTACAGTAATTAACATGTTTTAAAACATGTCAGGAGAAGAAGAAAGCGCTGCTGCTCAAGTTTACTAAGTAATTACATGTCATTAAACTGCTTCAGGACATCAGATCTCCTTACAGGTTTTTGAGGGATCCTCCTAAGCACTGTACTCTGTCTTATGCTGGAATTGTTTAAAATGCGTCTCTATATTAAATTCTAAATATTTATTAGTGGAAAAATTAATTCCCAATAAAATTCAAACAGATTGAGAACTCTGTCAATCACAGTTCAAGAACAGTTTTGCTAGGATAGAAAATAAAAGAAGGCAGCCACAGTCTTTGTGAAGCTCGTGACGCAAATAAGGTCATAAAAATTAGATCCTGCTTTTATTTTATAGATGCAATAGTAGTATTCTTTCTTAAGAATACAGGAACATTATGTCATAACAGCTAATGAAGAAACAAGCATCCAAACCTGACATTTAAAAAGAAATGGAAAGTATAAGTGATTCATTTTTAAATGAAATTGGTCATGTATGACTTCATCGCAACCAGGAGATTAATTTCACTCATAGGGATTATCTGAAATGACTTTTTCAATTAACAGTCACTAGCTGAATAAATCCCTGAGGAGACCTTAGTCTGTGTTACCCTATACTACACAAATAAACTTGGCAAAAGCTGACAAAGCAGAAAGACAGAGGTCCTCCTTGGTTTAGCAAAGGACACCTATTGTCTGTGAAAGCCTTTTATTCACTAGTTGTAATTTAACAACTCCTCTACAATCTCTTCAATAAAGATTATTATCTGTAATGTGGCTACTTCCTGGTATACTGAGGTTTTTTAAAAAGTATAGGTTCCTCTCAAGTTTCAGTTCAAACCTGAAAATAAAGGACTTCTGTGGCCACACAAATCTCTCATTAGAGCATCACATCAGCATCAAAGGCTTACAGAAGGGGCACTGGAAGATGTGAACCCAATTGAACAGCTGTGGTTGCTCTGCAAAACCCTGTAGCATACACTGAATATGGAGATGTCCCAAATATGTATGGCCTTTCAAACACATCTTGCCTAAGTGTAACTTCAACTAAGAGTCCTTGGAGAGAAAGTCGGCTCTCAGTCTCTGCAAGCACTGAGATCCATCTAAGTGTTACAGTGTGACCTCCCAAGCAACCCTTCTACAACTTCTAAATACTTTAATTGTCAACTAGATTCAGAAATTACTTTGTTTTTAAATCAGGTATTCCCCTTAAGCAGGCAGCTCTAAACCCAGATGGAATTGGGAAAAGTAGCCAGGAAATAACTGTGGCAGCATGTTGCTGGAGGAAGAGTTCATACATTTTCACAACTTCAGTGCTAATAATTACTTGCTATTTCCTCCTTTGCAGCCCAGGTTCACCAAGACTTAGAGTTCAGATTTAACATTCCTCAGAATATGTATTGTTTGGGGTGTCATTATGGCTACCTCATGTAAAAACCTTTGAGATTAGTCCTTAAATGTACTTTTGAGAATGTAATTTACTGGGTTGCATAAACAGTACTTTTTCAATCTTTACTGTGTCTTTAAGTTTTAGAATATTTTAAAGTTGCACTAATCAATTGGAGCTTGAGTACACTTTAATTATATTACTAATTCTAGGCCCCAAACATGAAGCTTCAAATTCTTAATCACGCAAATCATGTAAAAAAATCTCCTGTCAAGTTTTCATTTTCCAAATATTTGTTAGTCAACTGCAATACCTTTCATGAGCTTTCACATTACATATATTTACAGCATTTAGTAGAAAATGTACTCTTTAAAACTTATCAATTAATTTGCCAGTCTTAAATGTCAAAACTTTTATTCCCTGATGCCAATTCCAAACATTAAAAATAAATAGAAGCCATGTCAAGCACATATCCTTAGCAGACATTCTTGTCAACCCGCTCTACAAAATTTCCATTAACTGAAACAGAGGAAATTCTCTGACATTGCTTACAAAGCTTACTTCCTTCCCCTCCCAGCTTTCCAACTTCGATATACTTTCAACAACTTCTTGAGATGCTGATTGTGAACTGCCTGCAGTCAAGATTTTAGTTATGAGGTCAACACATTTCAGAAGGCCACCCAGTTGGCAGCCAAGGGTGACATTTTCTTTGTATGAATAGTGGGCTTCCCTTTAATGTCATTAACCATTAACCGTAATAATAATAAGATAATTAACCATTGAATTATCTTGAATATCCATCTGTGATCTGGGACTAAAGTTTAACAAATTAAGTTCCTAAGAAGCCAATAAATTTCAATAAATGCTTTAGTTTTTTCTTTGTTAAAAATTATAAGCATAGATCATCTCTATCAGCAATCGTGCACACATGTGAGACTATACATGTAAATGTACATTTATGGCTTAAACACACCATATATGCTTGTCTTCCAGTAATACCATGGGGTTTGTGCAACAAATTACCAAAGATATAAGTACCTCTTCTTAATTATATTCAGGATGACCCTGCTTGGGCAGAGAGGCTGGGCCAGATGACCCACAGTGATCCCTTCCAACCTGACCCAATCTGTGGTTCTGGGAACTGGTAACATGAATGGCTGCCTAAGACTATGAGGCTTTTTAATTCTTTAAACATTTTAGCTGCATATCCTGACAGCAAGAGGTTTCAAAGCACTCGCTGCAAGTCCTAGTTCATGCATTAAAGAAAACAAGATCTTTCCTACATAATTTAAAGTTTGTGTTTAAGGATTTGTAAGCAAAATTGGCCTTTCTGTCTGGAAGACTAGTAATGTCGGGGGCATTGTCCTCACTAAATGGTGCTGCCAGTAGTGGCTGGAAGAGATGAGCAGGTGCACACAGGAGCAGAGGAACCACAACGGTAAGAGGAATGGGGTAAGTTGTGCTTGGCCATATGTATTAGAGGTACAACAGCAGAAATAATGAGTCCTTTGCTTCCATACAGAACAACCCTGAAGGGCAAATTTATCATCTACAACAAAGCAGAAGTCTGTCTCTGGAAGTGAATGTTCAGTCTAATGTAATAATACAGAGAAAAGCAAAGCATGAAGTCTGGAGTCTGACTCCACAGCTATGCTATTCAAAAAACATGGGGTGCGTGGCCCCACACTATGAATCTAATTCCAAAAGATAGCAGTATTGTAAAAGGAAGTACATTTCTTTATCTCAATTAAACACTTATTGTCCCATTGATAATAAGTGATAGACTAACATGCTTCTTAGAGAAAGACATACAGCACTTCTGTAACTCCAAATCTGATAAAAATAGTTTATAATAATGTGATAAAGGACTGCAACATCTTGCAGATGCACAAATGTAAAATAAAACTGTATAAGCTACCTTAATTCCACCTTTATGTGATTAGCTTCATATCCATTATATTATTTCTTTAACCCAGTTTTAGTGCATTTGATACCATCTATTCCACAGCAGCCCTCAGGACTGAACAAAGCTGGTGAATGGCACAGCACTCTGAGACTGAATAGGCAGACTGTAAGCAGAGACATATTTTCTATTTCAGCTAGAAGACTATTCCTGTAAATGCTGATGCACTTACTAAAACTTGTCACAAGTGTGAAAACTGCAAACAGGCACAGGACTGGAGCCTAAATAGCTATGACATGGTTTAGGGACACAGTTTAGTGGTGGACCTGGCATGAGTCAAGAGTTGGATTAAATTAACTTCAAGGTCCTTTTCGACCTTAACGACTCCATGACACAGAGGAGAGAAAGTAAAGAGGGGATTTTTTTTCTTTAATTTTTTCCCCTATTTCACAGGGGAAAAGCATGCACAGATCTTAACATGTATCACAAAATCAGGGAAGTCTATGGGGCAGTCAGGATTTGAACCCAGATATCTTTTCAGTTCCTTAGTCACAGGGTTCTTTTGTTGAGCCGTAAACTGCTAATTAAAACTTGTGATAAATCCATTATAACTCTGTATCCTAGAGCATATTCAGCATTAGCAAGCTAACTTGAAATGGGTACACCTTAGAAATATCTCAAATCTCAAAAAGGCCATTATCTTTAGCAGATTTTGTTTGTGTTGTGATGCAGTATAGAACACTTCAAAAATTAAAACAGCTATTCAACCATCATTTTACATCTCACTAAAAATCAAATTGCTTCATCTTTAATTGGATACCTACACCACAGCATAGCCTTTTAACACTGAAGACCAAATGAGACAGCCCTGACTTAGTCTGCAACTCAGCTGTCTGCGCTGTACATGATGAATCACTCCCTATTTTGAGCAGCTTTCCACACATTGAAACTTGCATTCATAAATTCACATTAGGCAGTTAATGGGACAGAATCGGGGTTGCTATGGCAACAGTGTGATGTGCCCTATCACTTAAGTGAGAAAATGAACACTAGTAATTATCACCAAGCAAATGGTATTTTTGTCTCTTGTATACAGTATCTTTTCAATGTTTTACTAGAGCTAATGAATGGATTTGTGATTTTCTACAAAGGTAGAATAAAAACCAGCCAATGTATTACCTGATCTCATACTGAAAGTGAGTCAGACTACATCACCAAGCAAAGCTCACAGGACTTATGTATTTGCAAGTAACATTGACAAGATTATAATCACACTGAGGAACTACAGTTCTGAGTTCAACAGCAGGATGCTTCAGATAAAATTCACAGGGTGAACAAACACTGTCTCAATGATGCTGTCAATCTGAAATCAAGATTACCTTCATGCCAAGAAGCCCAAACAGTCATAAACAACACTGATTTCTCTCATTCAGATTGCAACTGATATTCTATATTGCAGAAAAATATAGTCAAGAACTCTTTGTGCACTTGCTTTCCCTTCTGAGGAGGTCAGACTGCCCTATTAACATCTCTCGTACCTAAAAGGACAGATGCAGGCAGAATACATCTGGACTGATATTCAAAAATTAAATATTGCTAGAGTCATAGCTTTATGACCTATGTTTCTTTCTATTTATTTCATGCATAATTTAGAATCTGCAATACTTATTTTAATATGCTAACAAAAATGATATATTTATGTTCACATTTAAAGTCTCTACCTCCCACCATTGATCTGACTCCCCCTTTAACCTCCAGGAGTCTGAAGACATGTTCTTTTACCCGCTTATCAGTAGATCATTTGAAACTAACCCTATTTTCATGGCTGTTGAGTATAGCAGCTCCCATTTTTATCTTAAATACCCTGAAAGAACAGACTGTCATTCTCTGAAACTGCCAGTGCCCAATATGTCTTAGGGTTTAAACAAGCATAGTGGTGCAACCTGCCTTCTGTCTGGCAGAAAGTTCAGGTATGGTATTCAAATTTTTAAAGGGCCTATCATCAAAGTACTCAAAACTGAAACATACAGCATATCTTTAAAGTTCTGAATCTACATGATAATATGATAAACTTCCTTGTTTCCATGAGTTTAGGGATGGTAATAGAGGCACAAATCCAAAGACAGACATTTAGATTTGAGACTTAGTGCTCAGTCCTGACCTAACTTCATACTCACTGCCACACCAAAAGGTAGATCTGCCTCTGACAAGTGTGAAAGACAAAGTGTACATGGAATTGTTCTTCTACCTTTACAGACTAACAGACTCTTTAAAAAGTCCAAAAAGACTGAATTAAGAACTCCTGTCCCACAGTGAAATCAGCATTCCATAAAATGTAGATAAAGCTTAGGAGAGCCTGAAGAAACAAGGAAAATGCTTGAGTCATACACAATATAAAGGAATTTCATAAGGAATAAGAGAGCATGATGCTACCACTGAATGAGTAACTCTGCCGTGTTCAAAACTGTGAAACAATTGTTAGAAAGTTGCTCTCCAGTGATTTCAGTGCACTATGATATATTTTTATATTTTCATAAAATAGTAAGTTTCTAGATAGCATAAGGTGTGTATGTTGATAAGTGTGAGGTAAGGGAAAAAAATAAATAAATGTATTTAAATAAATTATTAAATTAATTTTATTTTCTGCATCTTGAGAGTCTGGGGAAAAACAAAAAGACAAAACCAAATAAACCAGGTAGTCATAGTCAGAGATTAACACATTTCCCAACTTTTCACAATATCCAGTTTACTGAACTTTCCTATCAAGATGAATTCTGTACATATATGTCTCTATACTCAAAGGCGATTTTCCATTTAATCAAGATTTGTTGGGTTTATTAAGTAGAGCTTAGCTGCATCTGTTCTTTTTTTCCTCACCCAAAATTTTTATCTCCATGTTTGCAGGAAATATTTTCCTTCAGATTTTTAACCAAAGTAATGTAATTTGCAGTTCTAAAACAGTTTGTAAAGTTTAGGAGATTTAAGGACTATATTTCAGATCACTAACCTCTACTATGTGACCTTGTGATCAGTGGCATTTTCTAGCCTAGACTGCAATTCCCATGATGTCAGTAGAGGCACAGATTTTGGCTCTAAACACTCTTCATTATGGACTTTTTCCTCAAGCAAATTATAGTTGTTGGTTGCTATTCGTCTGTGTATTTAATGATAAAACCACAGCCACTCAGAAAGGCAGATGATATGACTTGAATTCTAATGTAGAACATAAGCAACATTTTGTAGATAAGAAAGAAATAAACTAAAATAAAGCTGTGGAGTTCCCTGTTTCTACCTCAATGTACTCATTCTTCAATGTAGGGCTGTATAATATACTTCATTCTATTCATAAATCTAAAGATAGCTTTATATCAGTACTTTTATGAAAAATGGCAGAACTATTATATTCTGACTTTTCAGAGAAGTAACATTCCCATTTACTACTCTGAAACCAGTGGTCTTAAATTAGCTACTGATTTATACAGTCCTCATGCTTTCCTCACTCCAAAACACGACCTGTGGTAAAGTACAGAAGTGAAGGGATTTTTTCCTCTACAAATATAAGTTTTTCTCACATAAATGGTTTTATTAAATCACAGAACAAGTCCAAATATTTACCACAGTTTCACCAAAAGCACAAGTTACTCGCACATGATTTATAAAATCCCTCTTCATAGTGACCTCCCAAAACTTACTCCCCAAACCAAACAGACCAGCTGGGAGATACCTTCTATTACACTTTTGAGAAATAATTGAACAGCTGTTATCTATCAAATCCTGACAACAACCTGCATAAAATAAATTATCTAACCACTTACTTTAAGAGAAAAGTCACTGATAGCAATCTTAGCGTTAAACACAGAGACATACATTTATTTACACAGGGAAAGGTTTTTATACTGCATTTTCTCCTACTCATAAATTGTGAGCAGACAATTTAAGAACTTACTTTCTTCATAAATCTTCATTAAACATTTTGTTTTAAAAAGAAAAACTTCCATTTAAAGAGCACAGTTGGCTAAGAAATGATGTTACAGTTATAAATAAAAAATATTTATCAACTGTCACTTGACAGTATTCTGACCAAATTTACTGTGAGTGTCACAGATAATTTTTTGTTCATTTTATTTCTTTGAACAGGAATTGTACTGTGAAAGAAAAAACAATCATGAAAAATGGTCAGGACTTCATTTACAGTAGGAAGGCAGAGAAAGAGGGGATCTGAAAACAGATTAGTGTCGGTGTAATCTCAAAATTCCCTTTTTCATAGAGCCACTGATACTTTTAAAAATTCTGTGTAAACTTACAGCTTTGTACTAGCAGGGTTTACATCAAACCAGATATGATCTGTCCTTCCATAACCAGCGTAAACCAAATGGACTCCACATCGTCTTCTCATGCTCATTTAAATCAAAACCAGTGCATGCCCATGTCTAACCTAAAGTGCCATCTTTAGATGATCTCAGACTATACAGGTGAATATATATTCATAAATTATATTTTCTTTAATTTCTTAATATCTGGATCAAATATTTTGAATTGGTTAACTGTTCTGATGTTCTAAAAAAATGGGATTTTTTGCATTTCACCTCAACTGGTCTTCAATCAGGCCTCACTTAACCATCTGTCTGAAAAGAATGCATTTGTAATCAAAACCAAAGAACATTAAGTCCTCACTTTCTCGGCAGTTCCTAAAACTAGGACACACTGACAAGTGTCTGGATCCTCCCCCATAGTTTCTTCTATGCTAACAGAAGCACTCACCTCTAAAGATGATGTAAGTGTCTATTTAAATGCCAAAAGTAGGGAGGGTTGTAAGAAAGTACCGCTATTCAGGGACAACTGGGTTTTGATCCTTAGGGTAGTGTAGCAGGAAACATATTTGTGCTAACAGGTTTTTGTTGTACTCAAATGGGCTTAAAAGTTAGCAGGAAAATACTCTACCTTCTACAGAATTGTCTATCTCTTGGCAGAAACAGGTACAGGGAGCAAGCATCCATTCTTTTCCAATGCAAATTTTGTTGAATTTACCCCTCTGAGATTTTGTTCTCCTGAAGTTTAAGCCATTAAGCAATACTAAGCAACATGGATCATTTCTAAATCCACAGCTAGGATTTTGACAGAAACAAAGCTTCCATCAATGCAAACACTTTCTGAAAATATCATACAATAGCACATCTTAAATACTGAGAAAAGCCAATGCGATCACTAAGTGAGCAACACTAAAAGCACTTACTCTCCTGTTTTACGTAAACACCACGAACAGCTCTGTGCCAAATCCATGTTGTCTTGCCACATTAGATGTGTGCAACAGACACAGATTACATCTTTACACACCCATGTACTTTCATTTACATAACAAATACAATCTCAATGAGTTCAAGTAAGAGTACTTACCACAGCTACAAGTAGAGAAATGTGCACAGATCAAGCATATGCCCACAGCATATTTATGTTCAAGCAAGTGCACATGATGAAAATTAAATCTTTTTAAATACTAAGAAAAAGTTAACTACTATATCTACTACGTAGAAAGACTGAAGGGCAAAAGGTGCAAAAATAAATTTCTACTGCTGTGTGAGAGTCAATGAAACTACAGAAAAGAAAGAAAGAACTTGTTCTCTCTCCTTGATATTGTTATCATAACATGAAAATCAAAATGTAACAGGAGTTGAAGCTGACACATGCACACAACTTTAAAAAAATCTACTAAATACCATGTTTCGTAAAGCACCAACAATATACATACGTAACAGAAGCAAAATGACAACTTTTTTAATGTAGTGGCAAATATCTGTACTAATGCTCTGCATCTCAGAGGCTCCCTAAAAATTTTGAGATTTTCCACCATACTTGCATTTCAGTGTCATAATCAAAGATAAGAAGAATGAGGCAGAGAAAAAAAAGCCTCATGAGGTCAAGAGGTCAGCTGCAAAGCTATTTAAGCTCTTACAGTTTCTCAGTTGTACACCACAAACAGAAGAAGATAAATGCAGTAACAAGCTGCAGAGGTAAATTTCCAGCCTTTCCTTGTATTCAGTGAAGGAGGTTATTTGTTTGAGGGATGTGATCCTGCTCTGTAAGAATACATAAAACCCACACATGCTGTGCATTTGGTTCTTGTCAAGGTGACTGCTGTATGAAAACATGGGGTCATTTCAAAATGAGACTAACTGCATTTAAGCTAAAAGTAAACATTAGCTACAAATAGCACCATACGTTGATCTTCAAAAAAAGTAAGATGTTACTTGCCTTAAAATGATGCCTTTGAAACAGTAAGCCCACTAATATTGTCAAAACATCTAAATAAAGAAGAATGGCAACAGCGTTACCAAAAAATGCTCCTACAAAAAAGTACATAGCCTTGAAGAATAAGAGGCTTTTAAGAGGGACAGTTGATTCATAAAGGATGGAACTGCTCAGATAACACTAACATTCGAAGAGCTTTTGTTAGGTAAAAAAATGCCCCTACATTCACCCCCACATTGGGATTAAACAGTTCCTTGCCTGAGAAAGTTGTCCCTGAACGCATACACAATAGAGGACCTTTCAGCCCAGTTTCAAGGATGTTTAGGAGCAAAAGGTTGAGAAAGGGACAATAAAGTTGGGGGGGACAGAGAGAAACAGAACTGACTCCATAGACTGGGATCCCTGAAGCCTTGACTCCAAAGGCACTGCAAGATCAACACCTTCCTCTGAAACAAACTGCTCTAACAGGAAAGGCAGAAAGATTTCCCCTTCAGTTCAGATAGAGAGGATCTGTCCTGAAGCTCTGACTCAGCACTGTCTGCCTTGCTGCTGGAGCAGATGACACAGAGGAGCAGCACTACCACATCTTCCTGAAATTGAACCTTTGCACTAAAAATCTTCCCTGTCCCTTTCACAGAATCCCCTGATTAATAATTATGGAAACGCTGCCTTTCTGCACTGTCCCTGTCTGATTCAGCACACAGGATCTGCTGCCCAGTCTAGGAAGCATTTTCAAGGCATTTTTGCAGCTGCCTCTCCCTTACAGTCACTTCTGGGATGTGAAAAGGTGAGGTACTCTGAGGTGTTACAGCAGCCTGTGGGGAAGGGGGGGTAAACTAGAGAGAACTGTCAGCCCTAAATTTTTGGCACAATCTAGAGTGCCCCAGAACTGACATGGGCAAATTTGCAGGTCACAGTCTCAACCACAAATCAAAAGATACTGATACTGACTGAGTGGTTATCGAAAGACAGACAGACACACACTTGAGGCAGTGTCTGACATGAAGGCTTTTGGCTCTGAGGGCTGTCTGCCCCTCCTGTCCCACGGATAAGCATCCTGCTTCCTGGGGCAGCAGGGCACAGCCCATGGCTTCACACTGGCACAGACTCTGCAGAGCGCTGGCACTGACTGGGAACAGCTGATGATGCCAGGCCATCATTGCTGTGTGCTCTCTCGTGCTGCCCCTTCAATACAGAGCCACAAGAGCACTTTTGGCTGTCTGCACTCACAGCCATCCTGGCTGCACCCACACAGCCCCATCCTGCCCCTTCCCCATCACTGGGGCTCCTGAGGCTGCACCCAACTGAGAGCCCCTCAGCACTAGACAGGGGTGTCAACATAGGACTGAGGCACACCAGAAGAGACAAGCACTACAAGTATATTCTCAATATTCTCAAACCCATTGCATTAACACAGTCTACTAAGAGGGAGATTTATTTTACGGGCAAATCACCCAGGAAATTTTGGAAAGCTAAAACATAAAATATTCATACTATACAAACACAGGCAAACATCTTTAATTCCCTTCACTGTCCCAAATGAAGTCCACGCTTTCTAATCAAGTAGAAATGAGGATTCTGGAGAACAATAATTCTCTAATTTCAGAGAATTAGATCTAGCTAAAAAGACAAAGGGGAGTGCTTATATGCAAATATCCCAAAGTTACTGGAACATTCATCAGTTAAGAAATCTGATTCTTATGTAGGAACAGTGAAAGCTTTCCATACAACATTAAATGTATTCATACCATAAGAAACAGTTACATCAGTTGTTAAAAAACATCACCCTGCAATTCAGGCACTAAAAAATTCTACACATGGCAGTAGGATATGACCAGTTGTCTCAGAAGTCTGACAAAATTAAGACTTTTTTTAAAAATTTAACATCCCCACATTCTCATATCATTAAAAATATGTTCATAGTCTTTATCCTCAGACTACTTAATGCTAACTGTTTCTTTTACATTAAATTAATTTGTATTTAAGACTGTGGAAGGCTATAATGAAAAAAAATCCAGTAACTATAATACATCTGTTAAAAATTTCTTTAAAAAGCAGTTGACACTTTGGGAATCTCTACACAGTTCCAGTATAACTGTAATAAAACTTTTTTTCTTTTTTAATCTAATAGAAATACTTTAGTATTTTTGCATACACATAATTAATTCATTTAAAACACATAAACATCACGAACCACTAGAAGAGATTCCAATACAGCATTCAAGTAAAATCACAAATAAACCTTTTCTAACTAAAGGTAATTGCTTTGCAACAACTGAAATTAAATCCTTTTAAGTTATTTGCATTTAAAAAAAATCAATAGAAGCCTTGGGAAATAGAGCACAAAAAGTAGTACAGGAGATAAAATGATCCTTTCATGTTCTGATTAAGGATTTGTGGATAATGAGGTATTTGTAAGGCAAATACAACACCAAACCAGAGAAACATAAAAATATTCACAATCTTAAAAAAAAAAAAAAAAGTGAAAACAACAAAAAAACCCCTTTGTGTTTGTTTTTGCTTGCTGGTGTTTCTTGTTTTGTTTCTTAATAAACCAGAGATTTTTGAGGCTTACATACAGACAGAATGACATATTTGTATGCGAACACTTGAAAATTCTTTCCTCAAGCTACGAACTCCAGACATACATTATAAATGACACATTGGTCTCCCTGAGCCTTGGGGACAGCAATCAGTCTGTCAATGGCAAATAGGAATGACTTGATGAATATAAAATATCTTTCAGCTGAAAGATTTTTTTCACTGTTTAGAAAATACTTGTCAATAGTAATCCATTTCAGTCTCTCCTGTTGAAGAATACAAAACTAATTTGATTAACCAACAAACTAATTACTTGGACATCAATGCTTAATAAAGATTTTGTTACAGAATTAGGTCATATCTGTGGGCTTTACTACTCAGAGTGGTAAATTCAGA
Source organism: Melospiza melodia melodia (assembly GCF_035770615.1). Lineage (NCBI taxonomy): Eukaryota > Metazoa > Chordata > Aves > Passeriformes > Passerellidae > Melospiza > Melospiza melodia. Next base: position 66,420,490 of record NC_086197.1, read on the forward strand.
TAGAATGCATCTGTTTTCTACACCAGGCCATGGTCTAGAGAATTGTTACAATAAGACTTGTATAGCTGTGAATTGCTCATCCAGGATAAAAAAAAAAAAAAAAAAAAAAAAAAAAAAACAACAAAACAAAAAAACCAAAAAAAACCAAAAATGTAGTCTAAATACCAAAATGTCAGTAATAAGGAACAGAATGAGTGTCTGCAACAACCAGCACCTGTGGGTCAGCATCAGGGGACGGAGAAAAGGTTTGAATGAATTTGAATGGCTAAAAACCAGAGATCTGAACTTTTCACTTTGATATTGATACTACGTCTAGAAAGACAACTCATACATAACAAAAAAAACCTGCACTGAATTTATTTTGGGAAATGATTTTTGTCTATGACAGGATCTACTTTATCAAACTGGTGACATAACATTGGAGCTAACCTGAGAAAAAATCCCAGTTGGATAATATCATCTGAGTCAAAATCATGCTGTCACAAAGCAGCACACTAGAATATGAATACTATCCCCACACGTGTCTCTGGAATAAGGCAGGGAGAAAAATAACACAGGTTTAAACATTGTTCTATGTGCGACTAGAAAGCAGGAATTGAGATAGATATTACAGAAATATCTGGTAGATAACTCTGTATTTCTTCTTCAATTCTTTTAATATTGTACTGTAGAAAACACAACCATTTTGGCCTTCACACCAAAAGCTTTCCTAGGGATAGTCAGAATTGCTTCAAGTAAAAAAGCAATTTCAGTAGTTGATTTCTTTTAAGATTTTGTGAAACAGTAGTAATTTTCTCATGAATGTATTCATCAACAGCAGCTCTACCCAGGTATGTGGAAAGAATGATTTATACATTGTCTCCTGTCTACTGTGGATCAGTGGAAAATGTACATAAGCAGAACAATGTATGTGGCAGTAGGAGGCAACTGAAAACAACATCCCAAGAAATAATCAATTTGCACTCTCAGTGCTGAGAGCTGGACAAGGTCACAAGGTACTCTATTGTTGTGTGTCAAGAAATTATAAGAATTACTTCTGATGAAATGAGGAAAATTTCAGGCACAGATTCCATTGCAACACACTGAGGAAGTACTCGTGCTCATCAAACAGCTGATCAACGAAGCACTTTGGTAAGGAATTTTGCTCTATCCAGGCAAGAAGTGGTAGGGTTTGTCTTCTTTTGGTTGTAATGAAGATAGTCTGATCATACCCCTTCCACATTACTGGTGTTTATGTCTCTTTACTGTCATCACTAGGACTAAGATGTAACTCTTAAAACTGACTGCTCCCACACATTGCTTTCACTTTAACTGGAGCTCTGCCTCTGCAACAGAAGTTCCCTATCCTCTTTATTACCCCAGCTCCACTATGCACAGTTAGCTTCTCACAAATTACTTTTCCTCAGCATTAATCAGTGGTGCTCCTGGGTTTGCATTACCTGTCCCCCCGCGCATTTGAGGGGACCCTGACCTTGCCAAGAGAGGCAATGCTTTAAGCTGGACAAGGGGTAGGACAGAGACCAGAGAGGGCTGCATGGGAACAGTGGTGCTTTAAGCCATGACTGTACATGAGATCAGCCTTCCCAAAATGCTTCACAAAGAGCTAGATCTTGTTTTCTGTGGCAGCACTTGTCTTCTCTTATGATCATCTTCATTTAACATTCTTTTGTGATGAGACTAAGCATGCATCTTAGTGCCTGTGCCTGACTGCCTCAGCTCTCTGTGTTCATCTTCTCTGCAATCATTATATCCTGTTCTTTGTCCCCCACTTGCAGGAAATACATTCATACATGCACATACACACACATATTAGTTTCCCTCTTCCTTAGGGATGACACTGATACATTGTCATGATTCTGGAAAAGGCCCTGGGGGAAGCTCTTGTCAGATGTCAGATGGTAGTGATCAAAGCTATTTTAAAAAGTAAAACAAAACAGGAGTCCCAACCAAAGAGGAAAAACCCCTTCTTCAAGAGGAGCCAACAGAATAGTTAGCTGAGGGAGAAGCCTCTGTTCAGAGTCTCATCTTCAGATGTCATATACAGAACCCTTCTGTGTTTGTTTCTCATTTTGCATGTCTGGCAGCAGGATGGAGAAGGACTCTTGAGGGGGAAGGGGCACTTCATTCTGTTCTGAGGATATATATATCTATTGATGTCCCTGCCTTTTTATATAGGAAATATTTGAGGAGGGGGTGGGTTGTGGGTTTTTGATGAGGCTGGTTTTGATTATTTTTTTGTGAGATTTGTTTGGTTTTTTTTTCCTTTCAATTATGAGACCAAGACACAGCTGTTCTATTTGTTTCATGAAGTGCCCCCTCTGGATAATCACAGAATAATACTGGCTGGAAGAGACGTCAAGAGAGCCCTCTATTCCCATCTTTTCCAAGTAGAGTCAGTTCAGGTCAGCTTGCTCAGGGCTGTTCCCAGATGGAAAATCTCCAAGGACTGTCTGCACAGCCTGTGCAGGTGCCGTCTCTTACAGTACTTGTACTGTCCTCATGGTGAAAAACCTTTTCCTTTCAGTACAGCTCCTCTTTTTTCAATTTACTCCTGTTGAACATGGTGGGAGAACAAGAGACAATGAGTCTGGTACCATGCCCTTGATGATTTCCTGGCAGGAGCCGACAGACTGCTCCTCAAGACATCCCTTCTTCCAAACAAAACAAGCAGTATTCTGCTGAACTCATCACAGGTAGCACTCTGCTGAACTCCCTACAGCACATTTATTTATAGCCCTTCTTGTTCAGAGGGGCCCCAAACTGCAAGGAGTAGTTAAGATGGGGTATAAGAATTGGCAAGTAAAGAGGATTCATCCCTTCCCCTGATCTCAGGCTGTATGTCCCTTCACACAGCTGAGGAGGCCCTTGCTGCCTTTGCTGTCAGGCAGACGCTGCTGTCCCATGCTTGTCTTTCTCCCTACCACAGCCCCAGTGCTTTTTCCACAGACTGGTTCACCTCAGACTCTTTGTGGGGAATTGTTGTTTCCCAGGAGCAAGACTCCCAAGAGCAGCACTTTGTTCCCTTCTCCAAGTCAAAGATCAAGATATTGAACACGACCACAACAAAATCCTGTAGTACTTCTCTCACTACCAGCCTCCAAGCAAAGTATAACCCATTAAAATCACTCTCTGGGCTCAATGATCCAAAGAGATCAAACCACATCTCACCACAATTCAGACTTCAAACACCTTAACACAAGAACGCTGTGTGAGAGAGCATCAAAAGCCGTGCCAAAAATCTACTCTCACGCGATATTTTTTCTTACGACACAAAATCATTCAACTATAGCATTCCTTCAAAAAAATAGTAATTTTCTCCCAAACCAAGAGGCTGGTAAAAATCACAATTCTCACTGTGAACCAGTGAGGAAATCACTGTACTGAGACAACTGAAGACAGCTGTTGACTTTGCATCCTGGATTTCTTCCAGCTGTCACTTGCAAAATGGCATTTTCTCTTGTGCTATTTCAGCTGGCATTGTGGTCCAGTTTCCATGCTAGAATTCCTCCTTGCAAGTTCCAGGCCTGTGGATAACCCTGGCTTTCTAAAAAACTGTTTCCTGCAGTATTAAGAGAATTAAAATAATTTCCCATAGCAACTAATCTCAGTAGGCAGGGATCCCCAAATAAAACAAATAAATAAATAGTTCCATTCTCAGCAGTCAGAGCAATTACAGCTAGAAATAAATCAAATTTGGGGTGCTACTGTCAGTACTGCAAACGGAGTTAGATTAATCAAAACATATTTGCACAGTTTTAATGTCCAATTTTCCAAATGCTGTGAACTTCACAAACACTGGAGCAGTCAGCTTCAGCTTTCTATCTGCCCACCAGAATTTACTGTTAAATGGAAGAAAGCCCCCAGGGGAAAGGGATGGAAAAAGACAACTTTTTTCTGTGTATGCAGGATATATGGCTGGATACACATCCACTGATACGAAAGGACTTCTGCTTTTTCCACCAGAAAGGCCTCCAACTTTACCTTAGCAAAAATTTCATTTGGAAATAACTACCAACTATACAGACACATTTGTTATATAAACTAAAAGGTTGGTTTTAAATAAAAGTGAAAAACCGATCTCAGATTCTGACAAGTAATACTTTTCACCTCTGAACTTGTGAGTGCATCTTTCACAAAAGAGATCTGCATGTGGGAAAGACGGTGCCTCCAATAACACAGAAAAATTTCTGATAAATCTAGAGATTGCCCAAATACAAATATTCTTTTTCAAAGAATCATACTATCTTTCCAATCTAAAACTAGTCAATTATTAAAGAACTTGCTAAATTCAGATGTATTAAGATGTCTAGAATTTTGAAACAGCATCTCCACAGCCTTTGCCCAAGATCATACAGATCAAGCAATATACAAAACAATAATTTTTATGGATTGCAAGCTTATATTAAGAGAGACTATGTCTGTAAGTGCAAAGATAAATGCCAGTGTTGTGGTTTTCTGTTATCCAGTGAAGAAAATTAATTGCTTTCTATAGTATGGTTTATTTGGGACAGAATTAAAACATACTGCAAAAATTACTGCTACAAAAAGCAGGGCAATCTTCCTATAAGGCTTCACCTAAGCTCTACATGTAACACTACTGAGGCACATTTATAATTCCAGAAAAGTCAGACTGAAATCAAAGCCATAAGCTGGCATCAAGAGTAGAAATGAAGAACTAAAGTTTTGAGAGGCTTTTATATTATTGTTCTGATCCTTGAAGAGCTTTAATATTAAAGCAATTTTCCCACCTGCTGGATGATTGATGATTTCTGGGTTCTGTAAAAACTCAAACCATGGCACAGCTCTTTATGTCCAAGACATCCTAATTTTTTACAAACACACACACACCAAAATCTGTCTCTACCTTCATCTCTTCTTCACTGTGTACTTTTGAACAAAAATCTGGATTATATGGGAAGCACAGACAGACTACTTCAAAGACCACCCTGGTGATGAGGGATGGCAGAGTTTATCAGGGAGGGGATGATTCTGAACTGGAACCATACAGGATGAGAGGCAAATGTTTTTGCACCAAAAAGAGAGGGGAACAGATGCATTCCTGTGAGCACAAGACTGCACATTTTGTTCATCAACAGAATCTTGAAATGTTGCAAAGGCAGTGAAGAACAAGGCCTTCAGCCCTCCTCTATCTTTCCCCACCACAGATTTCAGTCTGTGATACAGCCACACTGCTCAGGTGCCATTCTTTGGGAAGATGCCTCCTCTCCTTCAGGCTTAGGTGCTCACGAGCCCTGCCCAGGATGGTGAAGACTTGGGAGATGAAGGAACATGCTCTGGGCAACGTGGGTCTGTGCTCTGAGAGCACAAGTAATTAGGAGCAAAACAAGTTACCACCTTTTAATTTTTGCTTCTAAACCAAGATTCTGGGTTTTTTTTTCCTAAGCTTAAAACAGTAGCAGTCCTCTATTCTTTGAATTAGATTTGGAGTACAGATGCTGATTTTGCACCTTATTTAAAGACATAGTAAAGGCAATTAGTGTAGAATCTGCCCCCACCTCCTTCCCCCAGATCTTTTCAGAAACATTTTACCTGTCTGATACAACAGTTCCCGAGAAGACTGATTTAGACAGCTCCCTCACATATCCCTGCAGAGTCAGCCTGAAATCACAGATATTCACATTTGCATAGCCAGGTCCCCTAGCAAGCAAAGACTGGACTGTTTCTAGGAAATGGTGTTCAGGAAGCAAAGAAGCTTCTGCAACGTGCCAGAACACCAGATAAGTATGTCAAAGTTCAGAAAAGCCATGAATACAGCTAAATATTGAAGTAGATTAATACACTTAAAGAGACAACCACCTCAGCAAGAAATATTTAAGTAGGGCCATGACAGTTTTTTATGGGATTCAGCAGCTGGAAACCCATGATATCATCCCTTAAGCAGTCAAGAATTCCTCCACCTCTTTCACAATCCTTTCTGAGGACAGCACTCACACTGCAAAATGTGGCACCACACCTCTCCCTGTGTGGGAGCAGCGGAGCAGAACTGAACGCAGGGTTGCTCTTTTTCTGCAAATTCTGAAGCTTCACATAAAGTGTAAGTCCCTTTCTAAAACAGAATTGAAATTCACTCTAAAATATTCGCTGACACAATAAAATAAAAAACTAATGATTACTCTGTATATTCTCTAGCTGAAAGAGTAGCTTGAAATGTATCTAAAGAGCAGCTTGAATTTTGTATTACAGAGGGAGTACATCTTGGCTGAACAGCAAACAGTAACACAATTTTTTCTGTGATTGAAGCATCTGAAAGCACAAATCAGATTACATCAAGAATATAATAAGAAAGTCCTAGTCTAAATCTTTAGGATAATTTACCTTTCAGTCTTTCACTATTTGCAGTATCTAAAGAACAAGAGACAATGAGTGATTTTAAAAGACAGGAGTAAATCAACAAAACAAACCTGTATGGTCTAGCTGAGTATCCAAGCTAAGATGGTCAGATTTCCTTGCCAATATTCACAGGATATCTTTGTCCTGTAAAGATGGCCTTAATAGGAAAGACAGAATTCCTTTAGTACCTTATAATAGACATTAGAACTACAGAATAAAAAGAAAGAAAAAAAAATGGGATCAGGGAGAGCAATTAAAACAATTATTTCAGTTACACTGTGGGCCTCAACTACATTCTGCAAAATGTAACAAGTATGGCACAGGTTAAGGACACCTTTGAACAAGACACAAAGAACTTCTGCTCTGAGTGGAAGCAGTAGTCGACAAATTTTAGCTAAGCCAAAGCAGATGTGAAGCATAGTCAATTTTCAATTACTCATGGCAAAACTATCCAGATTTCAGACTAACCATAATACATGCAGAAAAGATGCTGAACTTTTTCCTTTCCATTTTTAACCTCACTCCATATCTTCATTTTATGTTTAAATATAAATTAGGTACAGCATACTCTTGCTGTTATTTTACATATGTTTTACATTTGTGGGTTTGCTTTATCTTCTCTATCCCACCTCATTTATTACCCAGAACAGCAGACTCGATTATAAATAAATACATACCAAGTGTACTCATCTTTTTTTTTCCAGTGTTTTTATTTGTTTTACACTGAATCTCAAAAGACCTGATTTCCCTTTCTTTTACTAAGAAATTCTAAAGGCTGTAAATGAATTATCAGCTATACTATCTACAGAGTACAGATCTATATGAGACATGATTAAGTAAGAAAAATGACTATTTAAATAGAATTTCTGAATGCCCTTTGGATGTTGCTAAACTCAGGCTAGAACACCACGATCCAATCTGTCTGTGACAAATATAGGGATAAAAATTGCAAAGGCTGATCTGGAAGAAAAGGTCACCCTAACAGATAAGGATATATTTAAAACATCTATTTTAGAAAAATATATGGGGAATACTCATCAAGATTAATAAACTTCTCAGATTAAACATAACTCTAATGTCATTTACAAATACTGATCTGACATGTCAAAAATTCTTCTACATGATTTAGACTAAAGCTGAAATAATTTTTATCTCTGCCTTAATTTCATAAAGATAATAGAAAATCCATATTTAATGAAGTCTGCTTTTGGCAAAAGGAAATTTGGACTCAGACTCTCAGCTGTGAGCGAAATCCTTCCAAGAATTGTTTCACAGATATAATTATAGGGTAGAAACATACTTGACCTAGTATTGTCACTAGAAGAGGTGAAAAATTAAATCCTGAATTGGCATAAGAGTGCTTGTAGAACAGAAAAGTCATCAAATTTAACTCCTTCAAAATAAAATAACAGAAAGATTTAAACACCATTCTGCTACTCCTTTTGAAAACCCAATACCAGAATTAATCAGTAAAAAAAAATTAACTAAAACCACAACAGAAGATCCCAAAACACCTATGTTTCCTTCATTGTTGTGAGAAAACCCGTCTCAGACTTTTATACAGGGAGCAAGGGTGAATGCCCAAGTGCCAACTTGTAGCTAGCACTTTGATACCATCAGTGAGCTAAATTATCAAACCCTCAATAAAAAAAATATAACTGTGCTCAACTCAATTTGGAATACAATAATGGAAACAGGCAATCTCATCTAAAACATCATCTGCAAATGTTGAAACTTTGCACCCCCATTTGCTTAGGAGCATCAAGCCATCCAGATCTTGGTATTATAAGTCAAAGTGTAATCCATCACACTCAGTGGGACTCGTAAGTCAGTCTGGAAAATTCTGGAAATGAAGGTGGAAACATGCATTGCATAACTCACATATTCTGGTAAACCCTGCTGCACTGGACCCACAGCAATAGAAAATCACTTTATCTATTTGCTATGGCTATTTGTCCAAGGTTTTGAGAATTTTTTGGCAGGCTGGCATTTGCACAAGGTGGGAAAAAAGACTCAGACATATAACATCTTGTTTATTAAGCATACAGCTTATATAAGTTTTTATATAGTTTATAACAGATAATCATTTTATCTTAAAGAATGAAAATAAAAACTCTGCCTTGATTTGCCTCTCATTGCAGAGATGTTTTAGGAACCCACAATAGCAAAGTTGTACAACCAAAATCTTGACACATGCCACATGAAAAGCACAATAACAACAGATCCAAAACGATATGGTTTATAAAATAAAATATAAGCATCTATTCATGTAAAATGTGTATATGCACAGATTTATGCTTTTCCAATGACACTGATTTTCTTTGTGAGGTGTAACACAGGGATTACACATGATTAGCTGCTGCAGTCGTGAAATGAGAGGCAGCAGCCCTCCAGCACAGGCTGTCTGTGAGCAGAATAGGAAAGTGTTTCCTTTCCCTCTGAAGTAGACAGAACTCAAACTAAAGCTATATTCAGTACAAAGACTTCAAAAAGCACATGCCACAGCTCAGGCTTTAGATGAATCTTAACACACAAGCTTCAGTAGAGAGATGAAGCTTTGGGTATCCAGGCAGGCAGTACTTGAAAAAAATAATTAGGAATTAAATGCATAAATATGTAACTGCAACATTAAATTATGAATATCTTTGCAGAATTGGGAAAAGCTAAAGGTCACATTTGCTGGCTAAGCAGCTCACCATGCTCTTATTTGTCTAACATGAATAAGCATTACAATCTATTTGATGTCTGCATACAAGGCACACAAAACCAGGTGAAGCCAGGTTACTATGAAACCTTTCCCATTTCATTGTCTGGATGCTCCAATATAATCTGTCCCCTTAGCACTGACAAATGGCATTTAGAAGCTTAGTCACAGCTGCCAGATACAATCACACAGGCACCATGCCGAGGTAATCTAGAGCTGTATCTTGCCAGATTAAAGCACAAAAAGCTCCCACTACAACACAGCTATGCCTTCAGAAAGGTAGCTGCAGAAAAGCAACAGAGGGAAGCAGACCTTGGCACTCATGGCTGTAGACATCGATGAGCTACCAGCATTGATAGGTGAGACCGTCCTTCACAGCTGAAAAATCTTGAAATCTGAATGCAAAAAGTATTTGGGTTTGTTCAGGTGCACACACTGACAGCAAACTGTAATGCCTTGCTACAGCAACACCTACAACAAAGGTTTGGGCCCAAAGTTATTTGCTCAGGCCCAAGTGATTATTGAAACATTCAAATACAATGGCACAGATGCAGAAAGAGAAAAGAAGTAAAGAATGGGAGAACTTCTACCCAAAGAGAAACAAATATGAGACAAATCTATCCAAAGAAAAATGCAATCCAAGATAACCTTTTAGGAACAATAGAGAGATCAAGAGTAACTCAAATCTCAGAATCCTGGTGTAGAAAGCCCATTCTTTTAAGTTGATTGTGTTGAAAGTAATATACATGTATATTTTCCAGATGAGGGACATATTTTAAAACACTTTATAGACTTGAATGTGAATCTAGCACTTAATAATGAAAAAATTAGTTATTTTTAGTATTCTAATAGCAAATCTAGCATTTAGTTTACTGTCCAGTGTGACTGCTTATTAAGAAAAATTCTCTCTGGTCAAACACCCATTACAAGACAAATTCCAAGACTCACATTTAGAAAAAAATTATTTGAAGATTCATTCATTGATGAAAACTAATTAGAAAAAAAGAGAAATAAAACAGTATTAAATAGAGCAACTAATACCAGAGAAATATTTTTGCCAGCCTAAGAAAAGATTCAGTACCCAATAAGTAATACATGAGCTCTTCTAGAAAGCCTAGCACTTCTGCATTGCTTTGATTACATCTTCCTTGGAAACTGAGTACTCAGTTAAAGAGATATCTGATTTTTACATCTTGCTCCTTGATTGCAACCTTTTGTGTGAGAGAAAAGCCACCATGGTTCAGAAAGATGTTACACTGACACATTCCATTTCCTGCACTGCTTACAATTATTTGAAAAGCAAGGATTGATAGCTGGAGTTTAAAGACATAAGGATTAGCTACAAACTCTCTTCTGCTTTAAAGCTCCCCAGCCCTTTCTGAATTCTCTCCCCCCACCTATACAGCCAAACCCAAACATCTCTCAGTTAAAAACAAAGTAAAGTCTCCACAGAATTCTTCATTTTGCAAACCCAACAGTGATATATTCTATCCTTTTATTGCATCCAATGTCTCAGACTTGATTTGCTGCCTTTCAGGACAGATTGGAAGATGAATTTCTAAATAAGATGGATTTCTTAATAGTAAAGACCTTGTGAAGAGATGGTTCAATGAGACAAGTCACTGAATTTATGTCTGAATGGTGCGCCTGGACACAAGCACCTGCAGCTTAGAAGCTCAAAATCTAAAAATGTCAGGTAAATAGTGGAAATAACTGCAGGATTTTTTCTTTCTCAGAAACATCTCAGCCAACACTATATTTTTTGTTCACTGTCAAAGTGATAAAAACCACAGGGTGCCCTCCACCAGGCCTGTAGGTGTACTCATCGAAAAGCACGGCTGTAAGTATTTCAAAGAGACACATCTGCTGGGTGGAAGGCATTGTCCAGTTTCTTCTAGTACACAGTAGGATAAATTACAGGTGTTTTAGTGCACAGGGTCCCCTGGTCTTGATTGCCACACAGAGACCATCGGGGAGCACCACAGATGATGCTGTGGTTCATTGGCCTTTCTCCACCTGACTTGAGGCAGCAGGAGATGGCCTGACAACGCCGTAACAGCCACGGACATTCCTGCTATTTGCAGTGGCTCACAGATGTTAAACAGCAATGATCCTGAACATCCTACCTGCACACCTATTAAAATACAGGGTACTATCTGAATGGCATAATTCTGGAGTTTTATCATATTTATGAATTTTATGAGTACATTGTGAGTAGGCCTTATGTGATACCACTGAATTACTTTCCCACTGTATCTGCTACTTGTTTGAAAGTTATTTTGAAAAACCAAGATCAGAATAGTAGTAATGCATATGCAAATTGAGTCAGCTCCTTCAGTGCCTTCCAAAAGAGTCTTTTTTTGTCAATTCTTGTTCTTTATATGCATTTATTTATTTTTCAAGATTGATGATAAAAATGTTTCCAAAGTGCATATTCAAATAAAAACTGGTGCTGTACAAGGACCCACCACTATCCACTGAAGCACAGTTATGCTGAAAGACTACCACTGAGTTCTGTATCTCACTGCAGTATTAAAGAAATATTACATAGATTTACATATATATACACAAATCTAAGTGCATATATTCATAAATTTATATGCACACTGATAACAGAATAAGATGATAAATGGTTATCACAAGACTGCTAATGTTCAATTGATATCCTTATTAGAATTTTAATTGGTTATTTAGCCAGTACTGCAGTAATTACCACATTTACAAAGCATTTTAAGAGCTATAAAATAATTTTCCAAAAAGATTAAATTAATATTTATATGGTTAAAATTTTAATCTCTATTTCCATGTTTATCACATTTTTAATCCAATAATCTGAAATATTAAATCAGAAAGGCTATCGACAAAAACCTAAAAATTGAAAAATACTCTTTTTACTGAACTCCAACTATTCATTAATAGATTAGGACTATAACAAGAAGATTGTTAACATCATATCTTTGTTAGAAAGAAATATTCTAGATTAATGCTCATCAAAAATATAGATTGGTTTCAAATATAGTGTAAGTGATGATAAAAGGAAAATTGATACCTAAATTCATTTAATAAAGTACAATTTGGACTTACCTATCAAGCCCCAGAGGGGAAAAAATTCCCCATGAGATAATAAAATTCTTCAAAATCAAAAGACTGAATTTTGTTAATAAAGATGAAAAAAAATATCTCTACCTCAATACTATCTATTAAACTTTTATTTTGAATGTATGGAGCTCTCTCTTACTGTTGCTTCAAAAATTTCATTACATCAGAAGCAAATCCTGTTAAAATAGCTGAGTGTGTGTACATGCAATACCCCACTTCTTTTGCTCAAAGGTAATAAAAATTCTAATCTACATACTAGGGGGCTAGAAGAGTGTTTAAAGCTTATTTCCTTTGTATTGTCTCATTTCCTAGGAAAAGAGTCAGGGAAATGATAAAAAGTACACATATTTAATTCAGTAGCCATTTAGTTAAATTCTAATAAGCAATCTTTATTCACACACATTTGTCTTCCTGACTAGGGAGAAGTGGTGTAAGACAACATGAAAAATACAGAAATGCCCAAAAGGTTCTTCAGAACTGCTCTCCTTTTGAACTTTTATATGGTTCACAAGCAGGCTGTGTAATCAACCACATTCATGAGTTCACTTACAGCAGCAGTGTAAAGTGGCTGATCATGCATGCAGGAAGGGCTAGAAACACTAAATACTGCATGCTTCTATTGCTGCATTCAATCACAGCACTTACTAACACTTTTGAAAGCAAAATGTAAACATTTTGGACTTCTCCCATGATACACAGATCAAATGTACTTGGAGGGGAGAGAAGCTTTTCACCTCACCTTGAGACTGATAATCAAGCATTTTTTGTTTTCAGCTGGTGTAATACCAACTGCAGAAAATAACTCCTGCTCATCAAACTTTACTCTTAGTAGCAGATGTGTGACTTAAAGGTCTTTACATTTTGACTTCAGCTGTTCTCAGACAACAGGCTCTTGTCTTCCAGTGCAACTACAGATATAGCTAAAGGCAAAGTTTTCTCAAAGCAGTACCAACAATTCTACAGAGTCCATTCTGTACATAGGCTGTATAATAATGCCTAAGCCAAAACATTTAAATGGTTGCATTTGTAATTGTACAGCCATAAATAATTATAGAATTTGTACTTTAAGATTCAGACAGTTGTAAACACAGGTGCCTCTGTCTTCTGTTATCAGGGCAAATTCTCTTACAAGCAGTGGACCATTGCAACAGTATTGTGGGATAACCTGCAAGTGGCTTTTTTTTACTCTCATCAATGTTGACCTCTTCCAAATACAACTTTATATTAATTGTTAATTGACATCATGACTTTGTTCCACAGCCTTCAGAACACTGGGAAAAAAAGTGGTAAGAATAATGTAAGAATCACTTATTGACAGAATTTGCTATGTGGGTCCCAAGCCATAGAAATGCTTCCTTTTAAGGAAAGGAAATTGAATTAAGGCTTTTGAGACTTCATATTCAGTAAGTGAACCACAAGAGGAATAAGAATCCTTCATTAGAAAAACCTACAAGACAATAACATAATCCATCTCAAGATGATTCTCTCTTGCTATCTAGAGACTCTCGGCTAAATGAGAGTACATAACAACATACGGTATTTTCCTATTAATTATAAAAATCTTTGCTTCACTTGACTTTCTTGAGAAACTTCGATATGTGCCTCTAGTTTGGGGTCATCTCCCTTCATAAACAAGAGCTGCATATTCGTGCAGGAAAAAATTCATCAAACCTGTTCATATTCTGGCAGATGTCACTTTAATTGTGACAAAGTATCAGGAGAATACAGTACAGCCATCAGACCATATCCTGGATTCTAGCAGATGAATGGCAAGGTTCCTTTCAGTACATTCAAATATGCTGTCTATTGACAATAGTTTAAAGATTTTTCTCCCCTCCTTCTCTCTAGCTCAAGCATCCCATGGTTATAGGTTTCAAGTCAGGAATACCTGAAGTCCTCTGCATTTTCATTTCTCAGAAGACTTCAACTACACTTACACCTTTGCATTATGGCTGGGACAAACTATTCCTTGAAAACAAAAAAAAAAAAAAAAAAGCAAAGATACTGTAGAATCATAATTGTAAATCCAATAGACTAATCCATCAATAGTTATAAATTCCCAACATGCTCACACAGATTTTGGACTTCATTGCAAAAAAAAAAAAAATACCCCATATAATTTTGCGTGGTGACAGGCACCAAATGGTCTGATTTAAGGTCCTGTATGGCTGGTAGATACTACTGTAACACAAACACTGCAAGAATAACACAAAAATCACAAAAAGTTAGGACTTACTGCATATTACCATTGGCTTCTTCCAGAAGTCTATTTCTATCTAATTGTCATTGCCACCTACTCTCACCTACTCTGCCACCTACTCTCTACTCTCACTTAAATCAGGGTAACAGGAAGATAAAATATTTCCATGGCATCTTAACATTAATTAACAGCACTACTTCAACATGAAAGACGTTGTTGTAATTTATATACCATCTAAGAATATGTATTTTCTTTGGAAAAAATAACAACAAAAAAAATCTGCTCTGTGATTGAAAGCATTCACATTGAACCCTGAGATGAAATGCTATCAAATTTGTGCAACACAAAGCAAAGAGGAGGGAAGGGGGGAATACAGAAGGGATACAGTAACTCATACTTTAAGCTACTTGTTTTATTTTATAAAATAAAGTAGAATAAATGCTAAAAATATTGAGGTAAGGTTTTGGGAATGAAAAACAATGCAGTAAGTTGAAGTCTTGAACACAGCACCTTATGTGGTCCCAAAAAAGCCACCTTTTCTATTACATTATTTTGATCATGTCTCTAAATGGAAGTACAGCTACTCATCCATTAATGAGCACCACCTAATCAGGTTATTCAGTAGCACTCTACCTTTCCAATGTAATTCTAATTTTCAAATTGTTCTACACTAAAATATACTAGAATAAATCCAGTTTATTGATATATTCATAGCCTTGAAATACTACATTTTATTCAGGACATTTACAGGGGGAGTATGCATAATTTCAAATTTAAGAAAGGTGTCTGATTTTGGAAACCTCTTAAAGTAGACTAGCTACCTAAAATAGACTTCTTACCTTACTAATGCTGCTTTAGACTGACAATTTTGCAATTCAACCTATGATTTGTATGTATACAAAGAATATCTACCACCATGGGACTTTCTGGCTCTGACTCTTAATTCTAAAATCTTCTTAAATATAAATTATCATGAAATAACAATAACATTAGTAATTATTTGTTCTTCCCTGGGGCATTTGCTGTCAAGGCCAAGCTGAAGATGGATTCATTCACAAGAGGCACACAAACATCCAGCAGGTGCCTACCTGCAAAATGACAGCACTAACATACATGGATCTCCACCCTGTGCTATGAGTCAGATCATTTTTATTCCCTTCTCAGCATGTAGATAAATAAAGAAATAAATAATATTTTATAAACTTTAAGATATCTAACTTACAAGTGAAAAATTAAGTTGAAAATTCAGTTCAACCAAGCACTGCATAGACACACTGTAAAACCAAAAAGTTACTACCACAAAGAGCCCTCAGTTTAGGATGAAGTACACAGGAGTAAGAGTTAAAAGAAAAAAGAAGATGAATGAAAACACAGGCAAACAAAACAACACAGTAACAAAAAGAGATTAATACTCTTAAGATGAGCAATAGTCAGCTAGTTAAGGAGATCCACAAGTTAAATCCCAGTTGTTACCACAATTTCAGCAATGGGTTTGGGCTATGGTGGAAGCATACAGACATTGCTGTGTTTCCTCAGTTTGCAGTGTCCTCCAGCACACAAAGTACTGTGTTCCACAACCACAGAGATTCCACTTTAACCTCTAGTAGTCTCATATTTCATTCACTCCTTGCTTGATTCTACAAATAGACAGTCCTTCCTTCCCTATATCTTTTCCCATTATCTATGAAGACAAAAACTTTTATTTGTCAAATTATCAGTCAAAATGATGTACAATGGAAAAACTGGATACCACATGAATAATGTAAGGTAATATCAACATTACTGATTGAATCTAGTACATTTACAGGCATCCAGGATTCTGAAAAATAGTAAACTGCAAGGAAAAGCAAGTATACATTGCCTCAATATAAAAAAATTCTCCTTTCACAACCCAGTCCTACAGTTTACTCAAACCAGATAATCAGATGATTCTTTATTTCTGTCAAGAATATAAAATAAATTAAAAAAAAAAAAGATAAAAGCTTATTTGAAAATTCCAGGCTGTAGATAAAGACATGAAATGCATGTTAAATGACAGTTTCTTTAGATTTTCATTTAAGAACTAGAATATATTCTTTTTCCCTGATAATTTACTGCTTTTCTTTTCAGTGGCCTTTAGAGCCACACTGTCTGAAGAGTCAGCTTCATGAAACTGTAGAACAGATATTCTCATCTTCTGCATTTATTTCCATATGAATGGAAACCCAGACACTTAAAACTGATCAAAAAAACCCCAATTCCAAACTCTGTGAAAGTAGAAAAAATTAACCTGACATTTGCATGTATCTGAAATTGCCAGAAACATTAATATGCCAGTGTATTTTCATGAGGAGAATAATTTATAGCAGCAAAGCTCTGGGTTTTACTGCAGTTGGGTTTTCAAAGCTAGCAGGCAATGCATGTGTATTTGAAAAATAAGGCATCAGCTGATTCTATATTGGTGGCATGAATTTTTTCAAGGTAATGTCAATACCACTCAGAAACTGAGCTTCTAAAGTGCTAGAAGCTCACAATTTTAATAAAAGGTAATAATCACAATATAAAACAAAAATAAGTATCAGAGCACAAATCAAATAAAAATACTGTACAAAAAGTTTGATTTTACATTGAAAATATACAGAATTATTATAAAGAATTATATAAGGAATCATTATTGTTGTCATTTGGTCAACTAGGTCATTATAGTTGCCTCTAAGTCTCGTTGTTCTACCCTGGAATTTTCATAAGCACTTTTACAACAATCTTTCCACATAAATTCTAAAAACAAATAAAAACCTTCATCCACCACCCAACAGCTAGACTACCTTTGAGAGAAAAAACTCCCGGGTGTTCATAAGAGGTGGAATGACTGGAAAAGCTGCTCCCCCTTCTGTCATCTACACTCTCCATCTTCTTAAAAAGACTTTACTCACCAAGACATAGGACCGGATAGATGTGTTGTGGAGCGGCCACTGATGGGACAGCCCAGAAAACACGGAGCACAGGCACCTTATCAGCAGTCTGCTCCCCCAGCTCACTCCATTGGAAGAATACTGGTAACACCCAGACCTGTATCAACCCCTTCAGTTTAACTCACAGGTTTCCCTTTTCTATCAAGGCAGGTTGGGTGTACTGCACGTGGGAACAGTGAACTCTGCAAATCATGAGATGGGAAGGTCTGGAAAGATAGTGTGCAGTAGATCTGGAGAAATCTGGTAAATTTTCAGCAGCAAAGTGACTATATGAGAAATAATGCTTAAGTAAAATCAGAGTATTATCTTGTTTTTAAGTACCAGCTCATGTTCTGCTTTCTGGACCCTCTGTTAAACAAATCAAAAAGCAAAATACATTCAATGAAGAATTTTAGGAAACACAAAAATGTTTCCTCTAGAAGAGAAATGTGTTTGTTCCAAACAACATTAGAGGCAATTCAACCAATTCAGTCCTTGTCTGAAGAGTCAGTCTCATTTAAGGGCCTCATTCAGACAAAACACGGTTTGGAAGATTTTCAGTTTTTAAAAGGAATCTGCATTGTTGACTTAAAAACAAAGCTATTGAGGAAACTCCTTTTCTAACTTTTGGATTATATTAATTGTTAATATTATTGTTATAATAATTGTAATAATAGTTGCTATTATTATTTACTATTAAGACTTATTTTGTTTCAAATCCAGTTAACTAATGCTCTCCAAGACGTAACACAAAAGATTATGGACTTGAATGGCTCTGCAATAGCTTTGGCAGATTGATAAGTCTTTGTCTGGCAAACTGAATTTAGGCTGCTCTCAACAAAGTTAACAGCTACAAATATCTTACCTTAATGTAACCCCAGGGCCCAAGTTTTGTCACAAACTGCATGCATACACAAAAACTAGCAACTGATGGGGATCGTAACTCTCACCTGCTGTGACTAGATACATTTGGGCCTGTTGCTTTTTTTAGTTTTGGGCTGTTTGGTGAGTTAAAAAACCCAAACAAATAAAAAAAAACCCAGAAAAAAATTAACCAATATGTTCCATCAAAAATTGAAATGAAAATTTTCTACAGAAAGTCTGCCAAGAATCATTGGAAAGATTCCCACTGTTATCTAGAGGTCTGGGTAATTACACCTTTAGAGTATAACTGTGAAATATTTTAATGTAAATCCAAGCACAGCCCAAACCACAAGGTTGCCAACAATACTACATCTCTTTAAAAAATTCATGTGCAGCTAATGATTTGATTTTGAGAAACATGATGTCACAAACCCTCATGGTGCATGCCTAGAGCCCTTATCAGGGTGCAGTAGATACAGTACCAAAATTTTCACAGTGTGTCATGCAAATATAATATATGGTACCTGCCCCTTCAATCACTAGCTGTTTTATTAAATGGTAAAAATCTTAAAGAACATTAAAAAACACACAGAGAAATAAATTTGCAAGTCTAAAAATTGTGGGGGGGGGGGGGGCAGTTTACCATGAAGAATTGAATTAGCAACGCCTTATTCATTTATTATTTTTCTTTACTAGAACCCTTATGATTCAAGTGGCATACTTCTAGGATTATGGTGTCCACAGCACTCCCAAACACACACTGCAACAAATAAGGAAGAAGAAAAATGGAATTCAGACTACCAAAAATACATTGACAACCAGTATCTCACAGAATATGCTGAGCTGGAAGGATCCACAAGGATCATTGGGTCCAGCTTCTCCAGGAGCACAGGACCACCCCCAAGATTCACACCACTGACTTAGAGAACATTTTCCAAACACTTCCTGAACTCTGTCAGGCTTGGTGACCACTTCCCTGGGAGCCTGTTCCAGTGCCCAACCACCCTCTGGGTGAAGAACCTTTCCCTAATACCTAACCCTAAGCCTCCCCTGACACATCTTCAGGCCATTCCCTTGGGTCCTGTCACTGGTCATCACAGAGACAAGACCAGTGTCCACCTCTCGTTTTTCCTCTCACAAGGATCTCATGATAGGAAGGAACAAGTACTTTTGGAAAATATTAAATAACAGGAATGGTCTTGTTTTCCCCCTTAATAAGGCATCAGTTGTTGCTTTATTATGAAAAAATCTCCTAAGAAAATAAAGATACAAAAGAAAAAAGGATCATATAGTATACATGTGCTGGCTACCAGACAGGAGAGTCTTTGGTTTCCCTGCACAGCTGTCAGAGCAATCAACTTCAGTCACAGAAAACTCCTTTACAGGGGAGGAAAATAAAAATTAAGACCAGCACCCCTCAAACATATGTTGCATGGTTTCCCTTTTAGCTCCTTTGAAATTCTATTGTTACTCAGGCAAGCAGCACAGCCAGAGCTGAAAATTTAAGAGTTTAAAATCTGAAATTTAACTTACCTTCGTAATAAATTAATTCCTGGAACACACAGCTGTTCTACATTAGCAGAATGACAACTCCTCCTTTCTTTCTAGTTGTGACATATCAAGATAACACAAGACTTTTAACAGAGAAAATTTGGATTGGCCACAATTATTAGATACACGTTATGGAGGAATGACTTGATTTGCTTTAATCCTTTGATGGAAATATACAGATAAGTAAAGGGCAAGAACGAGACTAACTACTGTAAAGGTATTTTGCATCTCTTTTACTAGTTAATAGTTCATTTATAGCAATGCTAATCAAAAGGAAAATCACTAGGGGAGAGGATAAGGGAACAAAGCAGACATGCACTATTTTTGCTTATGATGAACTAGAGGTCTTCACAATCACTCTTTGGTACTTTTGAATTATAGATCCACTTAGGAATCTGACTCTTGGGATCATTTTGTTTATACCACTGTACATACCATTTTAGATCATTGCTGTTGAACATGGAATATTGAACTCCTTTTTTGCAAGAGATGCAAACAAAATACTGATGTAATGTCAACTTCTAACAGACAGCTATAGCTCATGAGTGTTTCTTTCATGGATAATTTTGGCTTTTTTTTTTTTTTTTTGTATTTGAGTCAATTCTGAAAATCAGCTTGCATTACTGGTGTATTTTTAAGAACACAGCTCCTCTGGATTTTGAGCCAGAACTCTCATTTTACAGCAGGACTGGTGCTAGCTACTCCAGAGCAAATTGTAACCAGCTCCATCTGCTTTCAAGAAAGAACACAATCCCAGTTGTCTACATTCACAAAGGAAAACATTAGGAAAATCCTGGAATTTTCTTCTATTATTTCTATCTTCCATTCCTCTGACTGATCCATTTGGTCATCCTGAAATTATTTCTTTATGTGACCATTTGGAAATACATAGAGAAGTGGCAAAGTAGCCATGTTGCAGTAGACAATGACAAGAAAGTGCCATCTACTTTAGCTATCACTAAATGGAATTAATTAAGAAAGTATTCCCCTATCTAATGCACAGTCAAACAGGTTCCTGTATTCCTGAGAACATACATAGATTACTACTGGGAAATTAGGATAAAGAAAAGAGATACAATGCAGTAACAGCTAAGGCATGATAAGTACTTTGGTAAGCATGACAAAGAAAAAGCCTGTGTATTCCTTCTTTTCTGTGCACAATCTCCCTCCTCCCTCACACATATTTCTAAATGACATGTGGTTTTGTATAGGAGATCACATTCTACCAATAGACACATTCATCTCTTAGGGATTAAATACAAGGATAGAATCAAGGGATATAACAAGCAAACAGTACGATTTTTTAAATCAGTCTTTTTTACTGTATTCCTACAGCAGCAGCAGAACTGTATCCTGATTCATAACTGAGACTCCAGAATGCAAATAAATAGCCATGAGTGCAGTATATTTATTTTAAACACTAGGTAAATATATTTGACCTTCAATATGAGGATCTTAATGCTCTGAGAAAGCTCAATGATAAATGATTCAGAAGATCTTTCAATTTTACAGATGAATAAAACTCAGTTTAAGCAACTTGCCTGAGGGTACAAAGAAAATTGACAAAGCTAGAAGAGAAACAGTCTTTTGCCTAAGCCTTAAAATACATAATCCTTCCTAAAATCAATAATACACCAGCTACCATATAGCAATAAGAATATTTACATCACATTTATATTATTAATAAGCTATTGCATAATACCAACAGATAGAAATGATGTTTCACAAAGCTGTAACTGCTCCACTCTAAATATAGAGTATGTTCAGGCAAACTAAACTGCCACCTTCCAGAACTGTGACTAAATATTGATCTGCTACCTTGTATTGGATTTGTGTGGCCAGATTTTGGTAGAGGGGGGGCAGTGGATCTACAGGGGTGGTTTGTGTTTGTGCACTGTAGTTCCCTTTGTTTCTCATTTGCAATGCCAACAATAAATCCAAAGTTGCCTGATCTCTGCAACCAAGCCAAAAATAGCACCTGCTGAAAATTATCCCTTCCAAATTAAACATTATGGACACAGTGTTTACATCGGGCAATTTCAAACAGCAACAAAAAAAATTTTTGGCACCTTCCCCCCAGCCCTCTTTTCTTGGTACAATGCCTCCACCATACTTACTAATGACTACTGTCATGGACTCAGCATGCAACTCACTAGTGGCATCAATGCAGCGATTCAGACAGAGGAGAAAGTTTAATCCATGTCAGTCAGACAGCACAGGTTCTTCTTAATCCATGTCAGTCAGATGGCACAGGGACCAGAAGTATTTTAAGGCTGCACCTCTTATATCAAGGGCTAAGAGCAACAACTACGCTTCTGACTAAGGTGGAGAACACTGACAGGATCTATCAGAGGAAACAATAAATACACATATTCTTCACCAACACCACCATAAAAAATCCAATTAAAAAAAAAATTAAATAATACATTTATTACTACGATTGTTTTAAAACACTCAAGAGCCCTCAGCTGTGATTCCTGTCCTAAGCAGAAACGTGCACACAGATACAGTGTGCTAAGGATAGTATTTTCCAGAAAAAACGACAAATGGACCACAGAGAAAGAAATATTTTCAGATTCAATCACACTAGAGATTTTCCTATGCACTGCTTGTCAATATTACATATTTATATATAAGCATTCACTCAAAATACTTCTATGCAAAAATATACAATGCAGGTAAGCACGTATATTCACGCACACAGTTATCTGAATGTTTGTATATGCCCACATACTGAAAAACGTGGTAAGCTGGGGTCAGTTGAGCATAGGAGAAGGAAAACAAAAACAAAACAGAGGGCAGCAAACATGCAACAAGGATAGAGGGAAGATGACAAGTAATGAGAATACTCCTGACAGAGAAAGGAGAAAACAACAGTAACGACAATAGGAAAGGAGAGTCAGGCAAAAGAAATAATACCAAAAGCCCAAGTAATAAAGACAGCCTGCTGACTTGCATTTCAACTACACGTTTATTTTTCCATCAAAAATAATAAATGTTAAACTGGTACCAAAGCTACTTTCCTACAAACTTTTGATATATTCCTGTATTCTGGAGCTGTCCCTCACCCTGGTAAAAGCTACATTTGGTGACTTAGGTAAAAAATGCTATTAAGAAACATTTCTGTGCCCAATACTGACAATTCCAGAAGACATCAAGGACTTTTAGTATCAAAAAAGTATAGGGATTTTGCATAAACCAGTGCCTACTGAGATACAATTTTATTACACATTAACCTGTTACGAAAAGGATATTCCAAGGCTCACTTAACTAACTGTAGAGTATCCTGAAGTAAAAAAAAAAAAACCAAAAAAACAAAAAAACAAAAAAACCCCCAACAAGATGAAAAAAACAAACCCTAACCAAAAAAAACCCCAACAACAAAACCCACAAAACCTAGATGTGAAATACAGGAAACATTGGCATTAAACTCAATAGCCCTATGAGCTTTTTATTCTCCTCTAACAAAGAAGCTTTTCTGATTTACCTGCAGGAAACAAAACATAACTATGTTGCTTTGTACATATACATATTTATACATATTTAAATCAAAGTCAATATATAACTGCTTGCCAGTAACTAGCTGTGAAAGGAAGGAAGAAAATTATAACCATTTCCAGAATACTTTCCTGCCTTTGCATTCTTTTGTACTTGAGCACTGGAAAACAGCCAACATCAGTACCTAAGCATTAAAAAGATAAAAATGAAGCATCTTCCCAGCAGTAATCTTTTATTGTGAATGCACAGCATGAATGCACCTTGGCACTTCAGGTTAAGCTGTAATAAAGCACAGTCTTCCATTCTGGTACAATATCCAGATCTAGAGATTCATATGCAAGGGCTGTGTGTACTATGAAGTTAACGTGACAAACTAATGCAACCTTCACAGTATACTCTGTCCCTAATTTTGAGGTCTGGGGGGTTTTCACATGTATTTCTTACAGTAAGGATGCAAAAATCCCAGGAAAAACTCATTTGCAGAAGCCAGGCGTTAAATTTTCTGTGCATCATTTCTGCATTCATACAAGCCTTTCTCATTTTCTCTATTCAGAATGTGTATTTGCGTATCGTATCTAAGAAAACAAGAACTGGCTTAATTTGGGACTACTAATTGTTGTTGGCAATCACTCAATTTTCCACCAGATGATTTCATTCAGAAGCTAAAAGCCACAGTACCAGGCAAGGTTGTCCTGTCATATATTGCTTTAGGCTAGGCCTATCTAGAATGAGTTTAAAAGGTTATTAACTTTGCTCTATAAACAGACACACAATACAGCTTCACAAGAAAATTCTTGCTTTAATGTTTATAAAATGCAATCTTAAAAAGGTTTTTATATCCCTCCCACAAAGGCACACTGCAGTACAGCCCCTCGCTTGTTTACTTCTGATATAGCAGCAGCAGCAGATGCTTCTCCTTCCAATTCCAAAATTTAGCCTTCCAGGGGAATTAGAGAGGCAAACAGTAGGACTCCTCATGTGACATACAGATTCAACAACACTTACAATGCATTACTTGTACTGCAAGACAGCAGAGTTAATGAGGAAGCTGCACAGTCCTTGACCTGAATTTACGATCCACTTAAATCTCAAGGTACCATTACAGAGTGATTTCAAGAAACTAGCTCAATGCAAATATGGTAAAAATAACAACAACAGCAGCACCAGGTTTTCCCAACTACTTTGTAAGCACAGCAGTACTTTTCACTTAAAGTAGAAAAATTATCAAAGCAAAAAAAGCTTTAGTTGCAGCCATGTCAACCTTGCTCTCGTGATTTTTGTGTCTTTCAGAGATTCAAATCTAGTCCAGAGCTGCAATGAGGAGGAGGTTCAGGTGATTTTTACTGACTTCCAACATTCTGGGAGGAATTCTGGCTATTCATTTTTTAGTGTTTATTATATGAAGCCTAGCAAAGAATAGTGAAGAATTCCATAGGAAGTGCAAGTTCAAGGGAAGGGAAACAATTAAAGAGGCATTTCCTCTAAATGTATGGTTTGTTAAAGGATAATCAATAAAATTTAGGAAAATACTTTCAAAATCAGCGAGCAGGATAGCTAAGTGCTAATGCACTCATTATGGAACCTGTCATAAAGATGAGATTTCAAGCAGCAGAAACCTCAAAGCTCCTTTTGGAGGTATGATCTTCGTGAAGCTGGGTGATAAAATAAACAAAACAATGTCATAGTGCAAGAGAAGAGATCAGCTAGAAGGCCAAGCTCAGATTCTCCACTGTACAGTGTCATATGCAACTGCTTCTCAAGCTAATGCTCCTTCTTAGAAGACAAAAGATAGGACAAGGTTGCTGATTAATTCAGCATTTAATCCTTGAAGTTCATAACATTTTCCCAGATGATGATCTCAGGATAAAACCAGACAAACAAATATTATTGAGAACAGTTTGAAAAATAACAATGCTAAGAGCAAGAAAATACTAAATAACAGTTACAGTGATTTCCTTTCTTTGTAGTGACACTGTAGAGAAACAGCAACAGAAAAGAAAGCTTCATTTACTCGCCTAGCTATTTATTATCACTTAAAATATTCTTTGTACTGAGGCTAATAAAAGCTTTGTTTTAAAAAAGTAGGAGAAACAGCAATCAAAAAACAGGATTTGTAGTATAAAGTCATTCATTTTCTTTTCTACTTGACATATTTAAACCTTGCAGGTAGTTTTTAACCACCAAGATGTCCTAGGGATTCTTGTGCAATCATGAGATACTAACTTCATTAATTTCACTGTTTTCTGCTTCTTAGCCATTGTATCTTACTCTAAATCAGGGAAGACCATTTGAGACACAACACTTACATCTACCTTTGCAATGTAGTAGAGATTGGAAACTGTGTCCTTAGCACTGGGTGAAGACCAAGGCCAGTCAATCTGTTTATTTTTTCAGTGGGGAGAGGGAGGGAAGTCATCAACCCAAGTGAGAAGCCACTTTCTTCTCTCAACTCCGTAGTGCATATCCCAAGCCATGCTGTGTACATACATATAGAACAGTACTCATTTCAGCTATCTGATTACACAAAACTCTGCCAGCAGTAACAGCTGCAAAGCAGCTGATCTTCCAGCCAGGCAGTGATGACACCCTGCACAACTTTTACTTGGTACTCATGAATAAAACCAAGTTTTATTCAGTTATCAGCCATACATTAACAGCAACAACTGTAAGACAAAACTGATAGCGACTGGAGAAGAAAGAAACCATCTACAAAACCAAGGCACACTAGCAAAATACATATTAAAAAAAACAGCTAGCCAGTATCATTTTAAGAAAATAATTCATTTAATCAGTATTTAATTTCTTAGCTGTTTTGGTGCAGCCCTGGGACAAAATACTTCTCTGTAATCAAGTCTTTCTTGCAAATAGTGGCTTGGGAAAGGCAATGAAAAAATATAAAAGAGAAACATGTACAATCTTATTTACATCATGGTTCTCCAAAAGGAAGAAAAGCCCTTTTAATATGCAGCAGAGGACATGAGTTTACTTTATAAATTATTAAATATGGATTCATATTCCATAAAATCATATTTAACTTCATTTATTAAGACTTTAAAGGTTGTGTGGTTTTGGTTTTTTTTTTTTTTTTTTGAACTTGAACTTCCATAGCAGTGTGTACAGAACAATTTCAGAAAGTGAGAAGAGTCAGGTGGTGGGGCCCCAGGGAGGTTTGATAGACAGGGAGATAATTCAAGTCTTTCTAGCAAAACTTTTGAAACAGAAAACACATGGAATATGGAGGGAGAAAGCTTAAGGGAAGGAATGACAGAGGTAATGTATGACAAGCTGATATAGAAAAGCAACTGTAGTTTTATCCCTACAGCCCACTTCTTATCAGCTGTTTTGACTCTTCTTATCTGTGCCTAATTCGAGGATATCAAAGTAAAAAGGCAAAAAAAGAACAAGTATCTTCCCTGAGCTCTGATGACCCCTCACTATTCCCTTGTTGCACTATTTTTGGTTAAAATACTTATATGTCCTGAAAAACACCCCACAAAATCCCTGCCACTTGTGCAAGATGGGATAACAGTGAGCATTGAGCCTAATGAATCAGTGATTCTTCAGCAGTTCTGCAGACCTCTGTTGTTTGCAAAGCATCCCTTGTCAGACAGATGAGCAGATGGACAAGAACTGCAGAGAATATACATGTATATGTACATATATGTAGGAGTGACTGGGGTGTCACAGGAGAAGGGATAGAAATTTCAGTTAGAGCAGCCTTGGAGAAATAAAACAAAATGGGAGACATCAACCTTTTTGTTCACATAACAAGCAACATCAATCAGATCCTATGTCTTCAAATGAAAATGCACTATTAAACAAGAATAGCAACAACTCTGGCCTGCCAAAGATTTCAATGCCACTATTTTTCAAAGCAGTTGTTGGATGACTACAGATTTAGCTATAAAAATGAAAACTGAGGTGTGAAAATGGAGAGCACAGACACAGCAGTAGTAGAGTGTTCATGAGAATAAATTATTCTTCTGGCCCAACTGCCTCATGAGGATGACATCTGATTTTCCTGAAATGCTGTCCTGTGCACTGAATACTGAGTAGGACAAAGGAGACAGGGGACAGAGGAACAGTGTGATGTACATGCTGATTACTCCTGTTATACCTGTCCCTTCTAAATCTTCTCTCTTGATTTTTTGTTTTAAAGAATTGTGTATCAAGACTGCCTGATGCTTTTGACAGTAAACTATTATTTTACCCTACCAAGCAAAACCTGACTGATTACTGGACTTCTGATTAATCTCCAAATGGCTACCAAGGAGATCAGCAAAACAT